>NW_006399840.1:12606213-12628353 GCF_000299155.1 Elephantulus edwardii | reverse complement strand
ATTGGCACAGGACAGAGCGGAGTTTAGGGCTGTTGTACATAGGGTCGCTATGAGTCGCAGGCGACTTGATGGCACATAACAACAACAACAACCACCTGGATCATTTAATATTCTGCCTAAAACACCCTTGATTATAGAAACTCTAGGTTGAAGAAAAAAGAAGAGAAAGAATAAAAATCAAAGGCTGAGGAAAAAAATATACTAAGCCAATGACATCCATAAGAAAGCAGGAGTGGCAATACTGATCTCTGATAGAATAGACTTCAGGATGCAAATCACTATAAGAGAGAAAAAGAGCATTATACAATGATTAAAGTCCTGGTAGATCAAAAAGACATAATCTTGGTCAAAAACTATGCACCAAATGATAGTGCTGCAAAATACATAAAACATCAATTAACAGTAATGAAGGAAGAAATAGGACCATGACAGTGGTAGTAGACTTTACTATGCCTTTCTCATCAAAGGATCCTTCATCTCAAAAGAAACTTAACAAAGATTCAGAAGATCTAAACTATACTTTCAGCCAACTCCACCTTATGAATCTATTCCAGTTACTGCACCCAACTAAAATTCAATTCACTTTCTTTGCAAGAGCATATGATACAGTCTCCAAAATTGGTCATATATTAGGGGGAAAAAGCAAGGCTTAACAAATTAAAAAAATGCTGAAATAATACAAAGTATCTTTCCAGACCACAATGCTATAAAACTTGACATTAATCACAAGGGTATAAAACCACCACTGTGGAAGCTAAATAACACTCTGCTAGAACACAATTGATTCCTAGAAGAAATAAAGAATTAATTAAAAACAAATTCTTGAAACAAATGATAATGAAAATACAATGTACCAAAACCTCTGGGATGCAGTTAAGGCAATCCAAAAGGGGCAGTACATACCAATTGGCCAACACATAAAATGATGAAGAAAGAAACAAAATTAATGGTTTAATCCAACACCTTCATCAAATAGAAAAAGAACAACAATTTAACTCCACAAACTCTAGAAGAAAGTAAATTATTAGAACAGGAGCTCAAATCAATGAGTTAGAAAAACAAAAACAATTGAAACCAACAAAACCAGGAGCTAATTTTTTAAAGGGTCCATAAAATTGATAAATCATTGGAAAATTAATGAAGGGGGAAGGAAAAGACACAAATAATTAATTAAGGAATGATAGGGATGACATCACAACAGAACCAGAGGAAATTACATCTATAAAACCAGAATATTATGAAAAGCTACACTCTAATAAATTGAAAACCTAGAGAAAATAAAAAAAAATCCTTGAAATGCATGCTCTACCCAGACTGACATGGACAAATATAGAATACTTGAATAAACTCATTACAAAATAAGAAATATAACAGGTAATAAAATGATTCTCCCACACACAAAAACGTCCTGGACCAGATGGCTTCATGATTGAATTCTTCCAAATGTTCAGAGAAAATTTACGACTATTTCTACTTAAATTATTTTTTAAAAATGGAAAAAGAAGGAACACTCCTGAGTCATTTTATGAAGCAAGCATAACCCTAATACCAAAACCAGGCAAAAATATTTAAAAAAACCCCTACTGAACAATATCTTTGATGAACATAGATGGAAAAATATTTAACATAATCCTTTCCGATCTAGAATTGAAAAGCACATTAAAAATAATCTGTCAAGACCAAATGGAATTCATACAAGTATGCAAGCATGGTTTAACATAAGGAAAAAAATCAATGTAATTCACCACATTAATAAAGCAAAAAACAAGAACCATATGATCCCTCCAATTGATGCAGAAAAGGCATTTAGCAAAATCCAACATCCCTTCCTGATAAGGACACTAAACAAAGTAAGAATAAAAAGGACTTGCCATAACATAGTGAAAAGTATATCAGCAAAACCAAGAGACAAGATCATTCTCAATGAAGAAAGACTGAAAGAGTTTTCTTTGTGAACAGAAACCAGACAAGGATGCCTACTGTCACCACTTTTATTTAATATTTTATTGGAAGTTCTTGCTAGGACAATACAACAAGAAAAGGAAATAAAAGGCATCTAAATTAGCAAAGGGATGGTTAAACTCTTGCTAAATGCCGGTAAAATAATAGTGTACACAAAAACCCCAAGGACTAAACAACAACAACGACAAAAATCTGTTAGAGATAGTGAACCAGTTTAGTAGAGTGGCAGATTATAAGATCAATATCCAGAAATCAGTGGGAGTCCTCTACAGTAACAAACAAAACACAGAGAAAGAAACCAAGAAAGCAATGTCATTTACAATAGCCAACCACAAATTGAGATACTTGGGAATGAACCAAACTAGAGACTCAAAAGGCCTTTACAAAGAAAACTACAGAACATTTCTGCAAGACACAATAAAAGACCTAAATAAACGGGAAAATGTGCACTGTTCATGCATAGGAAGACTCAATATGGTGAAAATGGCAATTCTACCAAAAGCAATCTACGTGTTAAATACAATCCCAATACAGAAGCCATACTCATTTTTCAAAGAGATTGAAAAGGAAAGTGTCAAATGCATTTGGAGAGGAAATAGACCCTGAATAAACAAAACACTTCTTCTTCTTCTTCTTTTTTCTTGTCATTCAAACATCCAAGGAAGGAAAAAAGCACTTCTGAAAAAGAAAAATGAAGTGAGAGGCATAGCACTTGCTGACTTCAAAATCTACTACACAGCAGTCTTAAACAAAACAACATGATGCTGGTACAATGACAGGCACATAGAGTGACAGGACAGAATTGAGAACCCAGAAATGCACCTCTCTATCTATGGTCAATTGATAATGGACAAGGAAATAAAACCTACCAAATGAGGAAGTGACAACCTTTTTGATAAATGGTGCTGGCAAAACCTCACTGCTACCTGAAGAAACCTTCATAATGTCCAACTTTCAGAATCCTTGCCTCCAAGGAGCAGCCTGGTCTCTCCCTCTCTAGGAAGAATCTGTAAAGACCATTGCCTGGATCAGACACACTTTTGTCTCTGCAGTGACATCGTTGCTCTTCAGCACTTTAGAGAGGTCTCTGACAACAGAATTTCCCAATGCAATTCATCTTTTAATTTCCTGCCTGCTGGTACCAAGAGTGTTGATTGTGGAGCTAGGTTGATAATCTCAGTCTCTTTGCTATCTGTCATGATGCTGCCAATCAGTCTAGTGGTGAGAATCTTTGAATCATATTGAAAACTGAAGTCGCTGATCATCAACAAGCGCTTCAGAGCCTCCTCAGTTTCAGCAAGCAGAGTTGTGTCATCTGCATAATACAGATTATTGATGAGTCTTCCTCTAATCTTGATGCCACATTTTTTCCTCATAGAGCCCAACATCCCAGATATTCTGTTCTGCATATAGATTAAAAAGGTATGGAGATAGGACACATCCCTGACGTACACCCTTTCTACCCTTGGGAGGGTGGAGGGAAAGCGCAAGAAAGGAAGACTTCAATGAGATGGATTGATTCACTAACTGGGGTATTGGACGTAGATGTGTCAGAGACAGTAAGATTGGCATAGAATAGAGCAGGGTTAAAGGCTGCTGTACACAGCGTTCCTATGAGTTGCAGGTGCCTCAATGGCACACAACAACAACAACCTTCAGAAAGCTGAAACAGGATCCATATCTCATACCACAAAGAAAAATCAACTCAAGGTGGGTCAGACACCTGAGAGGAAAGACAGAATGAGATGATACCTCCTTGTTCTGATTTGCATTTCTCTGCTAACTAATGTTCAAAAATCCATCTTCTTTTTTATGCTTCTTACATCATTCAATATTGTATCAAATAATCCTTCAAGGCTTGAATTTTTCCTTCAGTTCTGTCAGTTGAAAAATGCTGAGCATAAGCTTCCTTTTTAATTTTTTTAACCCTAGAACTTTGCACATTTTACCATCATGTTTTTCTTTGGCTTTTTAAGCTGTTCTTTGAAATCTCCTGTTGAACTCTTACTCCAGTATTCCTTTTCCTTGTTTTGGTTTATTTTCATTCCCATGCTGGCTTCAGTTTCTTTTCTGACATCTTTTTCACTGTTTCTTTTTACATATCTTTATAATTGTCTTTCCTTTCTTCATGAAAAAGGCCCTTGATGTCATACACAGTTTACCTGGTTTTGAATCTTTAGTTTTAAATGCAGTTTTAAATTTTAGTCTCCTCTTGAGATTATCAATGAATTTTGCTGGGTAAACTCAAATTTGTAATTTACTTCTTGTGAATAGCTTTTCATTTTCTTCACTTTTATCATATGAATATGATATGAATATATCCTGATGAGTAGTTTAATGGTCTGTTAAATAGTCAGTTCTTGGCCTTGTTTTGACTGCTCTTACTGAGCTCCTCCAAAGTCTCTTTCCATATATGTGGTCAATCTGATTCTTGTGTAGTCCATCAGGTAAGTTTCATGTGTGCATTATTGTTGTTGTGTGTCTTTGAGTTAACTACAACTCATAGCAACCTGGTAAACAACTGATTGAAAATTTACATTGTGTTGAATCATCCTCACTCTCTCTGACATGCACAAGCCCATTGTTACTGTCAGTATGTTAATTCAAATCTCATGTGCCTTCATCTTTTTTTTTAAGTCTACCTCTCTCTGACTCTTCATCTTTCCCATTATGATGCCTTTTTCCAAGGTTTAGCCCCTCCTGACAACATGCCTAACATATTTGAGATGTAGCTTCATCATCTTTGTTTCTAAGGAACAATCTGGTTGTACTTTCTCCAAGACAGACTTGTTTGCTCTTCTGGCATTGCATAAGATATTCAGTATCTCTCACCAACAGCACAGTTAAAAGGCATAGATTATCCTCCAGTCACTCTTATTCATTGTCCAATTTTCAGATGCATTGGAAAGAATTGAAAATACTAGTTGTATGTTTGCCATTTACGGTGTTGTTTTTGGTTTCTAAAAAGAATAAATCATTCACTGTAAAAATTTTTATTATGCAATCTCCAGCTTCATCCGTGTCCCTAGGAATGAAGGACATATTTTCCAACTACCTCCCTTTTGTTTGCTTCCAACTTATTTGTTCCAGTCACCAATAATTATTGGCACATCATTCCTACATATTTGATCAATTTCACACAGCAAACATTTGTAGAAATCTTCAGTTCAGTAATCTTTGCCTTTAGTCGTTCATGCATATATTTGAATAATAGTTGTATTAACAGGCCTTCCTTGCATGTTTATGGATAATATTCTGTCACTCACAGTATTGTACTTCTAGGTTAATCTTGGTATTGTCTTTCCCCCCCTTTTTTCTACTTTTTCAGTAAGTTTTTATTATTTGTTGAGTCACAATTCACGATTCCATTAGAAATGTGAGGTGGACCAGTTCAGATCTTCCGAAGGAATTGGCCTTCTGCCTTGTGCTTGCCACAGGGTGACCCTGAGACAAGGAGAAGAGGGACTTGTACACGCACTGATATGTATTCATACACAGAGAAATTGCAGCCTTTGGCAGTCATTGCCCTCCAGCAGCAGTGGAAACCCAGGTAGTTATGCCAGCAATTCCTGGTTTGGTTATGGTTGTGGAAGTGGCTATCAAAAGGGGCAGAACAGCCCTTTTATGTGATATGTATATAGCAAAGTTATTTGCACAATAATTAAATCTAGCTGGTTTTTCTGTTTTCCTGTTACTGCTGTTAAAAGTTTGAAATAAGATGGTCTCTAATCCCATCCAAACTTAGCAGGGGATATTTGGTACTCAAACATCAGTTTTAGTCATATTTTCTGAGACCCTAATGCAAGCACAAAGGAAATTCGCATATTTCAAAATCTCTTATGCAACTGAAGAGCTTCCTCTTAACCTTCAGTTAGCAGTGATTAATTTGCAGTGCACTGCGTGATAAAGCAAAATGTCAAGAGAAGAGTATCGAAGAACTCTACAAACAAATGTATTCCAAATGCTGATTATATCCAGTTAAAATAATCCAGTTATATAGATATTAATATTTGACAGTAGCTATGTGAAAATGTAAAATTTCATTACAAATCAGTATTAACAGAGAAAATTTTGTGTTTGATTTTATGGTAGGGAAACTTTGAAACACAATTGAGTGAAGGTGTTATCCCTGTAAATAGTGTTCCATTATCCTTAGATGTATATTGTAAAAAAAGTGGTAAACTGTTATTGCTACAGTTGTATTAAAAATTTGTTATTAAAGTGTATGGAAATTTATTTTCTTTCTTGTTTGTATGAGTAGCTATGTCATATTCTTGATTTTTCCTCTTTGGCCCCAAAAGCCTAAAATACTGCTTTCTTTTTCATAAAATATTTTCTAATATGCATCTATTAAACCATTTCTTGAAATAAATAAAAGGAGCAGTTTGGTGGTTCTTGATTTTTATCTTTATGTCTTCTGTCACAATGGGGACTAAAGACTCCCCTTTCAAATCTGATATAGTCTTTTTGAAGATGAATGCAATTCTATTCCTCTTCAATTTGTCATTCTATTCATAGTAGAACATATGATTAGCTGCTTCAATATGGCGTCTCTGATGTCTCTCAATGTCTAGGATGTCAATCATTATGTATTCAATTTAATTTTGGAAAACTTTCAATTTTCCTTGATCCATGCTTAGTACTTCTATCATGTAATTCTTATCAACTGTTTCTCCTGATTTTGAGTTTTGCCATATCAGCAAATGAATCTTCTTTATTGTGTGAAAGCTATACTCCATGTGCATCATGATGATAGACTCTATTTGCAAAGGTTGATACTCTCCGGTAGCACTTTGAATGCCTTTAAACTGAAGCAGTTCAGCTTCTAACACTGTATTCAACAATGTTCTTCCATTATGTATAGAGTTTTCAAAGGCTTATTATTTCAGAAGTGGATAACCAGTCCTGTTTCTCAGTTTGTGTTACTCTGGATTGTCCACTGAACCTTACCTAACACGGATGATCCTTCTAGTCCGTGAAATATCAGTGGCATAGATTCCAGTACCACATAAACTCACAAGCCACCACAGTATCGCAACAGAAATATAAGTGTTAGAAGCCACCGGAGCTCTCTTATATTAAATTAAGGATGATCATGTCAGATCACATCTTGGGCAATGTCAAGGTTCTACCTTTTTGATTCAACACAGAATAAAATTGAAGACAGGCTTTCTTAGTCCTTTTCATTGCCCTATTGACTCTAATCCTGTTTGATTAACATCACAGTTGTTATGTGCCATTGAGTCTACTGAGACTCATAGTGACCCTTTGCACAATAGCTCTGAATCCTGCCTTATTCTGAGCAATCTTACTGTTTCTGAGACTGTTGCCCCATTACCCTAGTTACTGTGTCAGTTCAACTCATCCTGGGATTTCCTTTCTTGTGTTGTCCCTCTGCCCTTTCAATCATGCTGTCGTTTTCCAAGGACTGGTCCCTCTTGGCAACATGCCCAAAGGGTGTAAGATGGAACTTCAAAATCTTTATCATCACAGAGCAACCCAGTTTCACTCTCTCTAGGACAAATCTTTTTGTTTTCTAGGCAGTCCATGGTATGTTCATGCTCTTCTCCGGCACCACAACGAAGAGGCATAAATTTTTTTTATCATCCTTAGTCATTGTCCAGCTCTCTGATGCATAGAGAGTACTTGGGAAGATCGTGGCCTGGATCAGATGCATCTTAGTCTCTAGACTGACATCATTTGTTTTTAGCACTTTGGAGAGGTCACTGACAGCAGATTTTCCCAGTTCAATTTGTCTTTTGATTTCCTCATTGCTGGTGCCAAGAATGTTGATTGTGGACTTAAGAAATCTGAAAATTTTAACAATCTCAATCACTTTTCCATGTATCATGTTTGGCCCAGTAGTGAGAATCTTTTTTTTTTCTTGTTGTTGAACTTTATTACATATTGAGTGGAGTATGCCTGGGGATGGGGGGGTGGGGGAGGGAAGGTGTGTGCGCAGGGGAATTGTATACCAATAAAGGAATTTTTCTTTTACTTTTCAAGGAGAAGAGCCAACTGGGGTTGGGGGTGGGGTGTGGTGGGCTGGGAGAAAAGTGAAACAATGAATGAATGGAAATCCAAAATCTCTGTAAATGTTCATTGAAATTAATTTTAAAAAAAGACAAAACAAAAAACCACCACAAACAAAAAACCCTGCAGTCTTTGACTTTCTGCAGCAAAAGCTTCAGGTACTCCTCAGTTTCAGCAAGCAAGGTTGTGCCATCTACATAATGCAGGTTGTTGATGAATCTTCCTCCAATCTTGTCGCTACGTTTAAAGTCTAGCCTCTGATAAAGATTGAAAGGTATGGAGACAGGATGTTTCTTCCTGGTCCAAGCATAAGTTTCTCCTGAGCACAATCAAGTGTTGGAGGATTCCCATTCTCTTCAAAGTTAGTCTTTATTTGTTGTGATACACACAGACAAATATCTTTATACTGAGAATCACAGCCAAGTTGATGTGCAGTATTAACTGTTATATTATCCTACCCATTAGTGAACTTAAATCAACTGATTTTGGCAGTTTTGAATTGGATAATCATATGCCCAAAAAGATAAATTGAAAAGGAACAATGTCACATTCATTTTAAACTAAACAAACCACAAAATGTATTCTAAAGTATAACAATGTTAGTAGTTGAATAATATCTGTAATAATGTCATGGACTGATTTTTGTCCCTTAAAATGGTGTACCAACTAGGCTAGACCATGATTCTCAGTACTTTGGCAGTTTTGTAATGATATAGCTTCACAGTTAGGTAACAATAGATCTCATTGTTACATATGATCTCATATAAATATCTTCCAATTGTGATATTTTGCAAATCCTGATTTTCATAGATTAATGAGCTAAGGTTATGATATGCTAAAAATTAATTTACTTTTGCTATATTAGTAGGAGTGGATATAATCTATAGGATCAGACTGGATCTTTAGTAAATGTCTATTATGATATAAAAGATTAAACAAGGAAGCAAAGATTGAGAAATCTTATTACAACCAAGAAAAAAGGACTCAGGAATGGAAAATGTCTTTGTACTAGTGTTTTTGTGCTGAGAACATCCTAGGATTAGATGAAGATTAATAATAAGAAATATGTCTATCACTAAAATAAACATCAATTGCACATATGTTAGAAGGAGACAAGAATATTCCTCTATGTCCAACAGAGGGAAATCTTTCCTCCTCCAAAAAGTTGTATGTGAGCATAACCTGATGGTATTAAAAACCTTGAAAAAAGCAAGGCTCCAGAAATTGGCAAAATACTGATTAAGTTGTTTTAACAAACAGGCACAAGGCTTGAAGCACTCACTTGCCAAAGCCAAGAAATTTGGAAGACAACTATGCCCATTCATTCCAAAGAAAGGTGATCTTGCAGAACACAGAAATTACTGAACAATGTCATAGCCTTAAAATCACCCATAATCAAATTATGCTGGAAATATTTTTTAAAAAATATTGCAGCAGTACATAGACAAGGGTCTGCCAGAAATTAAAGCCAGAATCAGAAGAAATTAGGATAATAGATATTTTCCCTGATATTGGATAGATTTTGATTGAAATCAGAGAATGAAATACTAGAAGAATGTTTCCTTAGATCTTAATGATGAAAGAGAGTCTTATGACTGTGAAGTGCTGGTATGCAATTATGCATTTAACAAAAGGGAGTTTTTAGAATAGAAACTAGGGATATCCATGTTTGGAAAAAAAAAGATGTGCATCATAGCTGTATTCCCTTACCATACTTATTCGATACACTGAGGGAATAATCTGAGGAACTAGACTACGTGAAGAAAAATAAGACATCAGGATTGCAGGAAGATTTATTAACAACTTGCCAAATACAATGACCAATGACCAGGCAGTATAGCTTCACCCTCTGTTTAGAATTTGCATTGTCATGACAAATACTCTAAATCAGAATTTATATCTAAGAATCACTGTGGGATCTTGGTAAAATTTAGATTATTATTAAATAATCAATATAATTATATTGTTGGATAATTTCCTCATTGTGCTGAATCACTTTTCTTCGGAATAGGCATGCATGTGTTATCTATATGGACTGGTCATGATGAAACTAGGAAGATTTCACAAAATAAATAAAGAAATCAAAGTGAAAAGGGTAAGTTTTTAAATTACTGACACAGCATAGTGTTTAAGAAGGTCTCTCCCTTTTCCTATGTCATGAAGAATCCCCATGAAGTATTGCAGATTATACTTACTTATTCAAAATGAACAATTTGTGTTGTTGTCAACTGACCCATGGCTGACCCTTTGGTGGGTTTTCAGAAATAGTAAATTGCATGAGAGGAGATTGTTCTTCTTTCTCCTAAGGAGCAGTTAGTGGATTTGAACCCTGTGCCTTCAGGATTGCAACATAGTTCCTTACCACTATGCTACCAATTGTCAAATTAAAAAAAAATAATAATAATAATCTCAAAAGCCAAAAAAAGAAGTTTGGCATTTGATGGTATTCATGAGGAAGACAAAGTAGCTTTTCTCTCAAGCTTATGTCCAGTTGTTTAGCTCAGTGGAGGTGAATGTTTTCCTTCCGATAATTAACCATAGAGCTTAACAGTCCCTGGGATGGGGTTTGTGGGGTGGAGCATGAATATCTCTCTGCCCTATCTTGGGCCTTTCTGAACTATGAACAATGTCTGTTTATATCATTGAAAGAAGTTTGTTATATTTTTAAATGTAATACAACTTCAGCTTCATGTCCTACATCCAGCACATGCTGGAGGTGTGAGGCCTGAGTGAAAGCACTTTTATGTTTGTCAAACTGTTAAAAAGAATAAATATGGAGATTAAAATCACCTTCTTTCTCTTCTTCTAAAAAACGGTCAACATAGAGATCAAAAGTTTTCCAGTTACAAACTTAGCTGTATATTTTAACCATTTCCAAAGCAAAGTCTTGCATTTTCTAGGTGTATGTTCTTTGATTTTTTAATTTACTTTTTAAGTATTACAATACTTCATTATTGCCATAGGGGGAACTGTTGGCCTAATTTTGCTTTGGAGGCACTGTTGCCGAAATTATTAAGCTATTGATTTATGCCCCTTCTGACACAGCCATTATTTATGCTTAAAATGGTTACTATGTTTTGTTTACTGTTTATGGCTACAAGCAGATGTGCCATGAAAAACCTCCACCAACTTGGTTTATTTATCCTTGTGGATCTTTAGAAATCACTGATTAATATAGAAAACATTTAAGCAGCATGAATTTTTATAGTCCTTTAAGCTATGAATTACACCACTACGCTCTGCTATTATATAGAAGGAAAAGGTTCAGTCAGAGTGAACAATGAATGTCAAATCCTATGGACTCTTGTATTTGCTTCTGGTTTTATCAATGTGGAAAGTATGAGTGCTTTTCAGGAATAGAGTGCTGTGATTCTGTCAGTTTAGGGCTATGAGGTCATCAGCATTTCCCCTTAGGTCCTTCACATTTTACCATATTAAGGAACCAATTTGCTTAGAGAAATGTTGCACATGTTTAAAGGCTGTTAAGCTTGATGGCTGGCAGAGCATTCCTATTTAGCTCTGAGGCCATCCTGGGTGAAAGGAGACTTTACAACCAGCAATTTTTTTAGTAAATATATATATATATATATATATATATATATATACTGCTTTTTGTAACCAAAGGTTTGCACAATATAGATAAACCATGAAGCAGGGAAAGAGATGTGAATGTTGTTTTGTTTACGATGGCAATTTTTTTTTTTGGCAATTTGATTCTTAGCCAATCCTGACATTACTCCCAGCCAAAGACACATAAAGATCATGTCATTGCTGTCTTCAGCAGTAGCATTCAGTTTCACATCTTCATCTGAGATGCTGGGCTCTACGAAGAGGAATATGGCATCAGGATTGGTGGAAGAGTCATCAACTACCTGCGTTATGCAGATGACACAACGCTGCTTGCTGAAACTGAGGAGGACCTCATGCACTTGCTGCAGAAGGTCAAGGACTGCAGTCTCCTATATTAACTGAAGCTCAACATCAAGAAAACAAAGATTCTCACCACTGGGCCAATTGGAGCACCAGGATGGATGATGAAGAGATTGAGATAGTTAACAGTTTTAGTTTACTTAGCTCCACAATCAACACTCTTGGTAACAGCAGCCAGGAAATCAAGAGAAGAATTGCATTGGGAAAGTTAGCTGTGAGGGACCTCTCAGAAGTACTGAAGAGCAACGACTTCAGACTGGAGACTAAGGTGTGCCACATCTGGGCTATAGTATTTGCAATTACGTGCTATGCATCAAAGAGTGAATAGGGTTGGATAGTGAATAGGGTTGACAGAAAGGGAATTGATGCCTTTGAGCTGTGGTGCTGAAGAAGAGTATTGAATATACCATGGACTGCTAGGAGAACAAACAGGTTTGTCCTGGAGAAGGTGAAGCCGGAATGCTCCTTTGAGTGAAGAATTCTGAAGCTTCGTCTGACATACTTTGGACATGTTTCAAGGAGGGACTGGTCCTTGGAGAGGGACATCATGTTTGGCAGAGTCGAGGGGTGGCAAAGGAGAGGAAAACCTTCGATGAGACGGATCAGTTCTGTGATTGGAGAGATGGGAATAAGTGTGTTTGGGATGGCCAGGTTGGCACAGGATAGAACAGCCTTTAGAGCTCTTGTACTTAGGCTCGCTATGAGTCGCAAGCGATTCGATGGCACATAACACCACCACATCTTATTATTTTGTATTTTTGAGTCAGAACTGACTCATAACTAATCTTTCAGTGAGTTTTCAGAGGCAGTAAATCACACAAGAGGAGACTGCTCATCTTTCTCCCTCAGAGATGCTGCTGGATTAGAATAACAAGTCTTTAGCTGGCAACCTCTCTACCACTAGGTAACCAGAGCTCCTTCTTTAATGTTAGACATCACTTACTTGTACTTCCATCGCCACTGCTTCCTAAACCTCCACTAGTTCCTTTGGCTTTGCTTCTACTTCAAAAGAGTCCTTCACCTTCTCTCTTCTGGTTTGTTTCACATCTTTTCTTTCCATTGAGCAATTCTGATGGTTCATAGGCTTCTTGCCTTTAAGGCCCGTTGTGGCCCACTCAACTATTGAATTCTCTCCCTTGAGTGTAACCATACATAGAAACCACCCAAAGAACAAACTAAGGCTTGCATCAGTATAACTGAGCTGGGAATAGTGATAAACTGTTTTTCATTGTTGTTATATGCCATTGAGTTGCTTGCAACTCATAACAACCCTAAAAATAATTGCTTTCAACCTTGCCCTATCCTGAGCCAATTTCACCATCTCTGACACATCTGCCCTATTGCCACAGTCGCTATGTCAATCAATCTCATCCAGAGTCTTCCTTTATACACTGACCCTCTACCTTTCCCAGGAGGATGTCTCTCTCCAAGGACTGTTCCCTCCAGGCAACATGCCCCAAGTATGTGAGTTAGAGCTTCAAAATCCTTGCCTCCAAGGAGCAAGCTGGTTTCACCCTCTCCAGAAGATGCCTGTTTGTTCTCTTGGCAATCTGTGGTACGTTTGATACTCTTCTCCAGCACCATAACAAAGACATTGATTCTCCTTCTGTCAGCCTTATTCATTATCTAGCTTTCAAGGCATCTATAAGTTGGATGCTATTGAGTTGTGATGTTGGTGAGGAGCACTGAATCAATCACAGATTACCTTACAGAAAGTGCAAACAAGGAGATAAGATTGGTGAAATTTCACCTTGGAAAAAGACATCATGCCTCCAAGAGTAGAGGGTCAGTAAAAGGGAGGAAGACCATAAAGGAGATAGATTGACCCAGTAACTGTAATATGGGGCTTGAGTATGACAGAGATTGTGAGTGTGGTGGAGGGTAGGGCAAGGTTCTGGTTTGTTTATATGTTTTCTTTGAGTTATAAGCAATTTAGCATCACTAGAGCACCTCACTTACCATTTAATTAGCTTTTATTGAAGCGTATTTTACACATGATTAAACCATTATATCTTCAAAAGTACCATTTGATAAGTTTTTACAAGTAAAACTGTATAAACACCATTGTGATATAATTGATATAGAATATTTAAATTACTCCCATGAAATGTTCTTTCATGGACTTTACAGTGGATCCTGTCTCTAAGCCTCAGTCCTTGGTTGACATTGACTTGCTTCTGATACTTGTTTTTTCTTCCCTTCAATTTCATATTACTGGGACCATATAGAATGTCTTTTGTGTAGGCAATCTACACACACACGCACACACACACACACACACACACACACTTGTTTCAAGCTTGGGGCTATAAAGACAGCCTTTGAACATTCAAGTTTGGGTATAAACTTTAGTTTTTCTTATATTTAAGAGTAAAAATGTTCAAAGTATAACATTTAAGAAATTACTACATTCTTAAATTGTAATTTTTTTCTAGTTAGTAATTAGCCAGCTTTATTTTGCTTCATATCTCCTTTAGCATTTAGAACTACTAATATTTCAAAATTTGAATGATTTTAGAAGTTGTGTAGAAATATGGTATTGTTATTTTCCATTTCCCTTATTACTATTCATGTGCAGTATTTTTCAATTGTTTATTTACAATTTTCATGTCTTTTTGTCTCTTCTTGGTGACTTTGTTTTTGATCTTTTCTTGGTTTTGAGAAATTATTTAAGTTTCATTATTCACCTATAAGATTCTTTATATATTCCCCACACAAAATTTTTATTGGATGTATATGTTTAAAATTTCGAGTCTGTATTTTATTTTCCAAATGTCTTCTGAATAGCAAATTTTTTTAAAAGTCCATTTTATTTTTACTTATAGTTTGTGTTTGTCATTCCTATCTGAGAAATATTTTAGGCAAGGTTACAACCAATTAATTTTAGAGTTAATTAATTATGAATTAATTATTTTAGAATTTTAAATATTGAGGTCTTATGTTCAGAGTTCTGGTAGTATAGTCCATAGGAAGCTGAGTTGTTAACTCAAAAGTCATTCTTTTTTTGTGGTTTGAATCGACTGACAACTTTGAGAGAGAAATATGGACAATCTCTTCATTTGGCTTTGGAAATCCAATAGAGAATCAAGTATGAATCTATTCTGACTCAATGGACTCAATGGCCATAGCTAAGAGAATGAGTGATACTTAGAGCTAGAATGTATTTGGAATAAATTTATGTATGTTGTGTGATATATGTTGGTTGTTTGATGGCTAGATTGGCCGTGTATAACCAATTGTTCCTAAAAGATTGTTCAAAAAACTGTACCTTCTCTTTGAATTACCTTGACATCTTAATAAAAAAATCAGTTTACCATATGTGTGTCTGTTTTTATCACACTATTTTCATCCATAAGTCATTATGTGTATCTTTATACCAGTGACCAATACCTTTATAATTATATCCTTAGAGTAAGTCATCAAATAAGTAAATGTAAATGTTGTTTGATCTCTCTTTTTAAAAAAAAATAGTCTTAATTATTAAGTCCTTTGCATTTCCATATGAATTCAGATTAGCTCATCAATTTCAACAAATCTATTACTTAATTTGGGAAGAATCGTTTTGGGGAGACATTTTAACAAAACTCTGTCTTTCAAACAATAAAAAGAAAAAAATTTACTAAGTCTTTTTAACTTGTATCAGGAATTACTTGTAACTTTTAATATATGGAATTTGCATATATTTCATTAAATTTATCCTCAAATACCTAATTTTATGCTATCTTAGTGGTGTATTCTATATGAATATTTGAAATACAAGTAATTTTTACAGTTACTCTTATATTTTGTTACTTTATTGATTCACATAATACTTGTATTAAGGTTTTAAAAGATTACTTGTCATGTTTTATATAAGCAATTTTAATATTTTATATAAAAATTAAGAATATGTTATATAATAATATAAAATAGCAATATTTTACATTAAGAACAAGAAAAAATCTGTTTTCTTTTTCCAAATACACATTTTTGTTTTTTATTTTACTTTGTCTTTGCTTTCGCTAAAGTAAATAATCATTATATTGAGTAGAATGGGTAACAAGAGTATGAATAGAATTGAGTAGAAAGTGGTCAGCAGCCATTTTTGCCTTATTAATAACTTTATACCTACATGGAAATCAGTCTAATTTCTCTTAATAAGTATGGTATCAAATAAGGATTTTCATTATTGTTATGTGTCATTGAGTTGACAGTGACTCCTAGTAACCCTATGCACAATAGCTCTGAACCCTACCCTATCCTAGGCCAATCTCACTATCTCCAACACAATTGCGTCCATTACCCCAATCACTGTGTCAATTCATGTCATCCTAAGTCTTTCTCTCCTGTGCTATCCCTCCACCCTTGCAAGCATGATGTCCTTCATGATATCCTCCCTGGGGGGACTGGTTGCTCCCAGCAGCATTCCCAAAGCTTATTGAATGGAGATTAAAAATCCTTACCTCAAAGGAGCAGCTTGATTTCATCCTCTTCAGGACAGATCTGTTTGTCTTCTTGACCTTCTATGGTATGTTCAATGCTCTTCTTAAGCACCACAACTCAAAGTCTTCAATTCTGTCATCCTTCATCATTGTCCAGCTCTCTAATGCATAGCAAGTAATTGTGAAAATAATTACCCAGGTCAGGTGCACCTTAGTCTCTAGACTAACATCATTGCTCTTTAGCACTCTGGAGTGATCCCTGACAGCAGATTTACCAAATGCAGTTCATCTAGTCCATCTCTTGATTTTCCTGACTGCTGGTGCCAAAAGTGTTGATTATGGGTCCAAACCAGCGAAAGTTGTTGACAATCTCAGTTTCTTCTCCATCTATCATGGTCCTGTCAATTGGTACGGTGGTGAGAATCTTTGCTTTTTTGATGTTGAGCTTCAATCTTTGACCTTCTGCAGCAAAAATTTCAAGTCTTTCTCAGTTTCAGCAAGCAAAGTTATGTAATCTACATAACACAGGTTGTTGATGAGTCTTCCTCCTATCCTGATGCCGCATTCCTCTTCATAAAGTCTAGTCTCCTCATTGATCTGTTCTGCTTATTGATTGAAAAGGTACGGAGAAAAGAGGCATCCCTGATGCACTCTTTTTTTTAAAAATACTGATTTATTCACAAAGTTTGTATACATTGTTTTTCACAATGGATCTTTCCCATTTCCTTCATCACCACCCCAATTATGTTGTGCAAACCTATGATTAACACCCCCACTCCTTCATATTCACTCCTCTGCTCTCACTCTTTCTCTTTTGGATCCTCATACTCTTTCTTCAATAATGGTCTTATACCTATGGAATTGAGTTAGTTCACTTAGCATAATGTTCTCCAGTCCCTCCCAAGTTAAGTAGCAATTACAAAAATCATTGCTCCTGCATACTACCTAGTATTCCATTATGTGAATGTACTATAATTTCTCCATTCATTCACTGTGGTAGGACATTTGGGCTGTTTCCTTGTCCTTGTAATGGTAAATACCACTACTGTGAACACTGGTGTAAAAGTCTCTGTTTGTACCTCAGTTCTCATTTTCTCAAGGTATACTCCAAGCAGAGGAATAACTGGGTCATAGGGAATTTCTATAGTTAGCTTTTCGAGGAAGCATTAAACTGTCTTCTGGAGTGGTTGTACCATTTTACAATCCCACCAACAATGTATAAGATTTCCTATCTCTCCACATCCTCTCCAATATTTATTACTTGTCCTGTTATATTTTGTCACTACTACTGGAGTGAGATGGTATCTCATTGTGGTTTTGATTTGCATCTCTCTTATTGCCAGTGATTTGGAGCATTTCTTCATGTGTCTGTTGATAATCTGAATGTCTTCCTCTGAAAAAAACCTTTCATTGCCTTTTGCCCATTTTTAAATTAAGTTAACAGTCTTTTTCTTGTGGAAACCCTGTAGGATTCTGTAAACGTTTTATATGAAACCCTTGTCTGAGATGGTATTGCCAAATGTTTTTTCCCAGTAAGTAGGTTTTCTTCTCATTCTGTTGGAACATGTTTCTGATATACACAGGGATTTAGTATTTGGAAGGTCTCATTCATCAATTTTATCTTCTCCAGATTTTCACTCTTTTCTTGATCTTGATCCATGCAGTGTTTACTCGTTCTTTTCTGATGACTGTTTCCTGGTCCAAGCATAGTTTTGCATGGCCACAGTTAAGTGTTCTGGGAGTTCCATTATTCTCAATGTTAGCCACAATATTTTGTGATCCACACAGTCAGATGTTTTTGTATAGTTAATGATCTACAAAATGTGGAAATTATTAAATAATATCACTAATATAACATACATACAAAATCCTGCTGAAGATTATCCAAAAATGATTGGAACAGTGTATTGACAACAAATTACTAGAAATAAAAACTGGATTTATACAAACTGGGTTTAATCAAAGTTGTGACACCAGGGACAATGTTGCCAAAATCAAATGGCTTGGCTAAAATCAAAGAATACCAGAGGAATGTCTATTTGTGTTTAATTGACTTAGTAGAGTCAAGATTTTCATTAGATTTTTTTAAATGAAAAATTTCTATCAATTTTTAGTTTGCTGAACATTTTTATCATAAATGACTGTTGGTCTTTGAGAGAAAATCCTCACTTTCCCTCATTCAGTGCACTGCAAATTGTAGCAAAAAATCTACATAAATATTCATTCTTAAATTGAGGGAATTTTATTCTCTTTTTAGCTTGCTGTTATTGATTGCTGTTGAGTTGAGCATGACTCATAGAGACCCTATGAACAAAAGAACTAAAACCTTTCTATTAACTATCATCATTTCTCAAAGTTCATAGGGTTTCCAGAGGCATGATTTTTAGGAAGTGGATGCCACTTCTTCCAAACCTGTCTTAAACTGGGAGCTCCACCAAACACTGTCCACTATAAGTAAGCATTATGACATTTTACATTCCAATGGCACAAAGGTTCAGCATCAGAGCAGCCCCAGGTTACCTCAGTATAGCATATTGACAGAAGAGTACTGTACCAGTTAGAAGAATGTTCCTCTAAAATATAATAACAACTGACTTTTAAATACAAAGGCTCTCCCAAACATCTTGTTGACTTTAAACAAGAGGCTTAAATAAATACTAATATAGTATGTTGTTGTTTTCTTATGTGTAATTGAGTTACCTATGACCTATAGCAACCCTATGTACAGCAGCTCTGAACCCTTCCCTTCCCTGAGTCAGTCTCATTAATTGCAACATGCCAACCCCCATAGCCACAGCCACTGTTTCAATTCATCTGACCCAGGGTCATCTTCTCCTGCATTATCTCTCCATCTGTCCTTCCAAGCATGATGTCCTTCTCCAAGGACCAGTCTCTGCTGGCCACATGCCCAAAGTATGTGAGACAGAGCTTCAAAATCCTAACCTCCAAGGAGAGACTTGGTTTCACCCTTTTCAAGACAATTATATTTTCTTGGCAGCCCATGGTATGTTCAAGACTCTTCTCCAGCACCACAATTCAAAAGAATCCATTTTTCTTTTGTCATCCTTAGTCATTGTCCAGGTCTCTGAAGCATAACAAGTAATTGCAAAGACCATGGCCTGGATTAGATGCACCTTTGTCTCTAGACCAATATTGTTGCTCTTCAGCACTCTGGAGAGGTCCATGATAGCATATTTTCCCAATGCAATTTTTCTTTTGATTTCTTGACTTCTGGTGTTAAGAGTGTTGATTGTGAAGACGAGCAAATTGTAATTGCGAAAAACCTCAACTTCTTCTCCATATCATAGTGCTGTCCATTCGCCCAGTGGTGAGAATCTTTGTCTTCTTGATGTTGAACTTCAATCCATATTGGAGATTACTGTCCTTGACCTTCTCTGAAGCAAGTGTTCAGGTCTTCTTCAATTTCAGCAAGCAAGGTTCTATTCATCTGCATATCGTAGGTTGTTGATGAGTCTTCCTCCAATCTTGATGCCACATTCCTCCCCACAAAGCCCTGCTTCCCATATGATCTGTTCTGCATACAGATTGAAAAGATATGGAGAAAGGATGCACACTCAGGACACACTCCTTTCCTCCTTTAGATCTATGCAGTGTTTGCTCTGTTCTAATGACTACTTTCTGGTCCAAGTATACGTTTTTGCATAAGCACAATCATGTGTTCTAGGATTCCCATTTTCCTCAAGGTTAGCCACAATTTGTGATCCACACAATCAAATGTCTTTTCATAGTCAATGAAACACAGATAGACATTCTCCTGGTACTCTCTGTTTTCTGCCAAGAACCATCTGACACTGGCAATAATGTCTCTAGTTCCATGACCTCTTCTAAAGCCAGCTTGTATTTCTGGTAGTTCTCTGTCAATATACTGTTCCAGTCATTTCTGTATACTCTTCAACAGGATTTTGCTAGTGTGTGATATAAGTGATATTGTTCGATATTTCCACAGTCTCAGTTTGTCGGTACCTTTTGGGGGGATGAGAATAAATATGGATCTCTTTCAGTCAGTTGGCCAACATTTGTCCCCCAGATTTAGTGGCACAACTTGGTGAGCACATCCAGAGCACATCTGTGTATTGATATACATCAATTGGTATTCTGTCAATTTTGGGGGTTTTGTTTTTTGCCAAGTCCTTCAGAGCAGCCTGTACTCCCTCCGTTATCACCATTGCCTCTTGATGATATGTTGTTTCTTGAAGTTCTTCTGTTGGTTAACATTCTTTCTGGTACAATGACTCTGTATGCTCCTTCCATCTTCTTTTAATGCTTCCTGAGTTATTCAATATTCTGCCCGTAGCAGACATAAGCATTTCAACTCACGGCTTGAATTTGTTCTTTACTTCCTTCATATTAAGAAATGCTGGATCACCCTTTTTGATTTTATAACTCCAGCTCCTTGCACATTTCATTATATCTTGCCTTGACTTACACGAACTTCCCTTTGAAATATTCTATCCAGCTCCTTAACTTCTTGATTTCTTCCTTTTGCTTTGATTTTTAGCTTACTGGGAAATTTTATCATTAATCAGTGTTGAAATATGTCAGTTTTATCTTTTGAATCTGCTGATATGCTCATAAATATTTTCTCCTTTACTCTGATAAATAAGATATTGATTTTAAAGTGTAATATGTATTTCTCCATGGCCCAGAGAGCAAAGAATTACATGTTACCATGAACCATTGATGACCACTCTAACAGGGATTACAATAGAAGATCCTAGCCTGACTGTAAGAAAATTCTGGAATAAAGCTAAATATCATAAAAATAGTGAAGCCTGCTGGTCTTGTAAAGCCTGGTGCAAGCCCCAGGAGTTGACCCTATAGTAATCCTGTGAGCTGGAAGTGAACTCGGTCCTGTGGTTTAACTTTTACCTAAACAACAGGCTGTAAGATAAACAATGATGAGATTAAAAGGATTCTATTTTTCCCAGAGATAAACTTTAGAAGGCAGGAAATTATAGAACAGAAGAATGAATGGGACCAACAATCAGAGTGAGAAGCTGGGAATGAGTGTAATTATAATGTGGGGATTGTAATCATTGTCTTAGTATAAAATATTTGAATACAACTGAATGGAAATCAAATTTATTCTGTAAATACATCAAAATAAAAATACAAAGGTGAAACTATAATTCTTGGGATACATTAATTTATGTATTAACTTAATTTTCTGAAAATAAAAATCAGTGATAGCTGTGTTTGTGAAGGATGGTTTGCTATGACTTTTCCTTTTTGCGATACTTTTACTATGTTCTAATATCAGGATTAAGGGAATTTTAAAAATCACCTGCTATGTGTCTGAGGGCTTGACAATGAATAAAGATGACAAAAGAATAAATGATGCTTTTGAACTGTGGTGTTAGAGAAGAGTACTAAAAATCTCATGGACTGTCAAAAGAACAAAAAGATGATACGTTTTGGAGAAGGTGCAACTAATGTGCTCCTTGGAGGCAAAGACTATAATACTCTCACATAATCTGGATATGTTGCTAGAAGGGGCTACACCTTGGAGTGGGACATCATAGTTGGAAAGGTAGAGGTTCAATGGAAAAGAGAAAGACCTTTACCCAGGTGGATTGACACAGTGACTACAGCAATGAGCTAGAATGTGTTAGAGATTGTGAAGATGGCACAGGATAACACATAGTTAAGATCTGTTGTTCATGGTGTCACCGTGCACTGTTGTTGTTGTTGTTATGTGCCGTCGAGTCGCCTGCAACTCATAGCGACCCTATGTACAACAGCCCTAAACTCCGCTCTGTCCTGTGCCAATCGC
>NW_006399840.1:12595128-12597557 GCF_000299155.1 Elephantulus edwardii | reverse complement strand
CATGCAATCAAGATGCATTGATAATAATAATGGGTGTATTGCTTAGCTGAAAATTTATTTCAGGGATTAAAGGGTAATTAGAGTGATAGTCTCGGGAGTTTGTATCAGAAACTAGTATGCCTGGTTTTTAACAATTATTATTATTTTGAGGTGCATTCCACGTTTCCCCCCCATTTGGTGATCTAATGGATAAAACATTGCTAAACCAATCCAAAGACAGGCTGGTGATTTTAATCCACCAGTTACTCCATGGGAGAAAGATGGAAATTCTCTTCTTGTGTAATTTACTGCTGCTGAAAACCTGCTGAAGAGTCAGCTATGACAGTAAAACAACAGCTACACAAGATTGCTAATGTCGTCTCTTTCATTTCAGCCAGAAGTGGTAGTCAGACACTCTCTAATTCTGGTCTCAGGGTAATGGAAGCTGGGGTTTCTTTGGTCCATTCGTTGCTTGGACTAATTGTTTTCAAGTATTTTGTTTTCTTCACTTTGCTTGCTTTGGGTAGGATTAGATGAGTAGTTGCACTTTAGAAGGCCACTATTAATCATTTAAGATCCCAGTTACTACTTAACCAAAGTAGGATAACTTTGTAGACTATGATCTTTTTATGTTAGTTTGACTAGTTGTTTAATAAATTTATTAATATTATAGCTTAATAAGCTTTTGCTTTTATTGATTTTCTCAATGTTTTATTCCTTCCTGAGCTTTCAGGATTGCAGCACTGATTCTTATCACTGGGCCAGCAACGCTCCATTACAACAACAGCAACAACAACACAGGCACTTTTCAATGTTAGCCATAATTTGTTATGATCCACACAGTCAAATGCCTTTGCATAGTCAATAAAGTACAAATAGAGATTCTTCTGGTATTCTCTGCTTCAGCCGGATCTGCCTGAAATCAGCATAGACTTGTTGCCATGGTTTATTTTAAAACCTGTTTGAATTTCTGGTAGTTTTCTGTCTATGAACAGTTCTAGCCATTTCCGAATGATTTTCAGCAATATTCAATCACTGCAATCTGAAGATGCATGGATTGTTTTCAAAGTAAAAAAAACAAAACAAAACAAAGATTCTCCCAACTGGACATATAGGCAAAATCTTAATAGATTGACAAATGACAGTAACTGTCAATGACTTCGTCTTGTTTGGATCCACAATCAATACACAGGTACCAATAGTCATGATATCAGGAATTGTATTGAACACAAATAATTGATGTTCTAGTCTACAGTCAGCAGCTGTGCTGGCTGACTGTTGATAATGAGCTTCTACAACAATTCTCTTCAATATGATTCCTAATCAATATGATTCCTATGCAGTCTATATGGTGACTTCCATGTATAGAATCACTAATTGTATTTTCTTTTTTTCCTTCCTTTCATTTTTTAATTGAGATTTTATTGAAAGTATATAGAGAACTTGGATTTCCATTCGTTCATTGTTGTATATTTTCCTACCTGCCCGACTCCCAGATTGCTTTTTCCTTTGGAAAAAAGAAATTCTTTCATATATTCCCTTCCCCCCAGTCCACTTTACTATGGAGCTTTTATTCTGGTCTCTTGCCATGCCAATAATATCTAATCATATATTCCTATTATACAGTTCTTTCCCTCATCTGTTTAAATGTCATGTACATTATCTATTCCCTCTTTACTTAGTTTAGCCCCAAACCCCCTGTCAGTCGTGTTCTATAGCAGTGGCTTTATGCAGTATTGGTCTTTTTGTGACTGAGATATTTCACTCAGCATAGTGTCCTCCACAGTCACTCATTTTGTGTAATATTTCAGGAGTTCTTTGTCAGTGTTGCATAGTACTCCATTATGTAAATATACCAGAGCTTCTCTATCCATTTTTTGTTAATGGATACTTGGGTTGTTTCTACCTCTTTGCGATGGTGAATAAAGCAGCAATAAACATGAGTGTGCATACATCTGCTTGGCTGGCGTTATGGTTTCTTTAAGGTATATTCCCAGTAGTGAAATTGCTGAGTCAAATGGTATTTCTATTTGCAACTTTTTGAGAGAGTGCCATACAGCCTTCCATAGCAGTTGCATCATTTTACACTCCCACCAACAGTGAATAAGGATTTAAGTTTCTTAAAAACCTCACCAGCATTTGTTATTTGCAGCTCTGTTGAATTTTGCTATTCTCAGTCGAGTGAGATGATATCTCATTGCTGTTTTGATTTGCATCTCCCTTAGAGCTAGGGATTTTGGACATTTCCTGTGTTTGTGTCCCATCCGAATGCATTTACTGGTGAAATGTCTGTTCATTTCCTGTGCCCATTTTGTAATTGGAGTGTGTACCTTTGTCTTGTTTTGGTGCTCGAGTATTCTATAAATTCTAGATGTAAGTCCCTTTCTGACATGTCATTACCAAATATTTTATCCCAATCTGTTACATCATTTTTTACCCTGTTGGAGAAG
>NW_006399840.1:12590368-12595028 GCF_000299155.1 Elephantulus edwardii | reverse complement strand
ATTGCGAAGACCATGGCCTGTATCAGACGCACCTTAGTCTCCAAAGAGATATCATTGCTCTTCAGCACTTTGGAGAGGTGCCTAACAGCAGACTTTCCTATTGCAATGCGCCTTTTAATTTCCCGGCTGCTGTTGCCAAAACTGTTGACTATGGAGCCAAGCAAACTAAAGCTGTGTACAATCTCAATCTCTTCACGATCCATCCTGATGCTGCCAGTTGGTCCAGTGGTGAGAATCTTGCCTCATAAAATGAACTGGAAAATGTTCCTCACTTTCTCAGTTATCTAATGGTGATATAACAGAAATATTTCAAGTAGATTGCCTTAGGAAACCAGAGTTTAGGAGGCAAAAGGCTGAATACAGTGTACCAGCTCTAAGGAAAAGTTTTCTGTTAACGCTGGAAAAAGGTCCTTGTTTTTTTTAGTTTCCATTTCCTGGATCCTTGGGAAATGTCCACGTCTCTTGTCATCTAATTTACACCATATTCCCTTAGACCTTTTCTTTAAACATTTTTGTATTTCAAAATGTATTGAAATTACGATATGTTGTTGTTTTTGTTATTGTTAAGTGTCTTTGAGTTGACTACGACTCATAATGACCTCATGAACTATGGATCTAAACATTGTCCTAGTATCCTGTGTTATCCTCTTCATCTCTGATATACAGGAGTCCGTTATTGCAGCCACTGTTTTAATCCATCTAATCGAGGGTAGCACAGAGTTACACCCTGACTGTTAAAAATATGTCCAAGATATATTTGTTGTTTCCTTGTCTGTCCTTGGCATAGTCAGTACTCTCTACAATACGACAATTCAAAAGCTACTCAATACTATCCTAATTCTGTCACATTAACATCAGAATGGAATCTGTCCAGAACTGAGATTATGACCACAGCCAAAAGATTTGCTTTGTTTTCCTGTGCTACCCTTTGAAATCTTCTGTTTTACTCCTCAATTTTCTGATTGCTTCCTTTTGCTTTGTCTTCTCGTCACTTGTGGGCAGTATTCAGAATCTCTATTGACATCTGTCTCAGTTGCTTCTTCCACCTTTGTCTTTACAATGACGTTTTACTTTCTTAATGAATTATATTCATGATATCTTCCCAAAGCTCATCTCATCTTCATTCATTAGTATTAAAGGTCACACTCCAGGCATTAGCAGTCACGGAATCGAAAGATGAATTGTTCTGAGAAAATCAGTCTGCTGCCAGGAATCTCTCTGAAGGTTAAAGAGGAACGATGTCAGTCTGGAGACTAAGGTGCACCTAATACGGGCAATGATCTTTACAATTCTTATTATGAATCAGAGAGATGAACAATGACTGGAGTTGAGAGTAGAAATCAATGCCTTTGAGTTGTGGTGCTGGAGAAGAGTACTGAACACATTGTGGACTGCCAAGAGAATATACAGATTTTTCCTGGTGAGGGTGAAATCAGGCTGCTCCTTGCAAACAAGGACTTTGAAGCTCCATCTCACATATTTTGGGCATGCTGCCAGGAGAGATCAGTCCCTGGAGAAGGACATCATGCTTGTAAGGGTGTAGGGAGAGTGCAGGATAGTAAGACCCTAGATGAGATGAGTTGACACTCTAATTGGAATAATGAGGGTAGAAGTGTCAGAGACAGTAAAGCTGGCTCAGGATATGGCAAGATTCAGAGCTGTTGTACATAGAGTCAGTATGAGTGTCAGGCAATTTGATGGCACATAACAACACAACAACAACAACATAAGATTTAGATTTATAGTACATATTTTATTGTTAGGTACCATTGCATTAAATATGACTTATAGTGATAACATGAACAATAGATCAGAACCTTGCCCTATTCTGCACCACCATCATAATTTCTTTTGTACTAGAACCAGTATTGCAGTAACTGTATCAATCTTTTGAGAGTCTTCTTTACTTTAATTGACACTTTACGTTTACCAGGTTGATGTCTTTCCAAGGTCTAGATCCTTTTCAAAACCTGCCAGAAGTATGACAAGAAGTTTTTCCATTCTTGCCTCTAAGGAGCACTCTAGTTTCACTTTTCCAAAGATAGATTTGTTTGCTCTTTTGAGAGTTCATGGTTTGTTCAATACTCTTCAGAAACACCACAATTTAAAGGCATTCGTTTTGGTTCTATCTTCTTCATTCATTGTCAAATTTTCAGATGCATTGGAAATAATTGAAAATATCATTACTTTAATGAAGTACATCTTCATCTTCAAACTAACATCCTTGCCCTTACACACTTTGAAAAGGTCCTTGACAGCAAATTTCCCCAACACAACACATCTTTTGACTTCTTGGTTGCTGCTACCATGGTGTTGAATATAGATCCAAGTAAGATGAAATTGTTGATAACTTCAATCTTTTGTTTATCTGTAACAGTGTTGTCTATTGATTCAAGTTCTTGATGTTGTTTTATAACCCATATTGAATGCTGTAATCATGATCTCCTTCAGTAAGCATTTCAACTCTTCATTTTCTGCAAGTTGTGTAATCTGCATAACACAGATTGTTGAGGTATCTTCCTTCAATCTTGAGTATTCTTCTTTATATAGGACAGCTTCTTTAAGGATTTGTTTAGCATACAGTTTAAAAATGTATGGAGAATGACTACCATTATCCTGGAGCAGTATATCACTCATTTTCTGTTATCTGTAAGAATTGCTAATTCCTATTAATATATTTTTAAAAATTCACTAGTAGAATAATCTGGGCCTAGAGTTTTATTTGAGGAATATTCTTGATAATCCTTTTAAATTTTTGGGTTGGCAGAGCAACTCCTTCCCACTAGGCCACCAGAGCTCCCTCTAGATTTGGGCCTATATTAATTAGATTTCCTTATTACCTTTTCATTTCTACAGGATCTGTAGTGATCTTTCCTCATATTTTTTATAATATTTTTCTTTTTATTATTTAACTTTTTAATTGTGATTGTAGTCCTCAGAGCACAGCAAGGAAATATTGCATGTCTCAAAATCAGGATAGGAGCATGTCAGAGATGCATCTTGTCACCATACCTTTTCAATCTGTATGCAGAACAGATCATTCGCAAAGCAGGGCTTTATGAGGAAGAGTGTGGCATCAAGATTGGAGAAAGACTCTTCAATAATCGACCATATGCAGGTAACACAATCTTGATTGCTGAAATTGAAGAAGACCTGAAAACTTGCTTCGAAAGGTCAAGGCCTGTAGTCTTTAATACAAATAGAAGCTCAACATCAAGAAGACAAAACTTCTCACTACTTGGCCGATTAGCAGCACCATATTAGATGGAGAAGAGATTGAGATTGTTAGCAACTACAATTTTCTCGGTTCCACAATCAACACTCTTAACATCAACAGACAGGAAATCAAAAGACAAATTGCGTTGGGAAAATGTGCTGTCATGGACAACTCCAGAATGCTGAAAAGCAACAATGTCAGTCTAGAGACAAAGGTGCACCTAATCCAGGCCATGGTCTTTGCAATTACTTGTTATGCTTCAGAGACCTGGAAAATGACTAAGTGTGACAGAAGAAGAATTGATGCCTTTGAGTTGTGCTGGAGAAGTCTTGAACATACCACGAACTACCAAGAAAATAGGACTGTCTTGGAGAGGGTGAAACTAAGTCTCTTCTTGGAGGCAAGGATTTTGAAGTTCCATCGCACATACTTTGGGCATGTGGCCAGCAAAGACGGTCCTTGGAGAAGGACAACATGCTCAGAAAGACAAGTAGAGGGACAGCACAGGAGAGGAAGACCGTTGATGAGATGGATTGATACAGTGTCTGGGGAAATGGGGGTTAGTGTGTCAGAATTAGTGAGACTGGCTCAGGACAGGGAAGGGTTCAGAGCTGCTGTACATAGTGTTGCTATAGGTCACAGGTGACTCAACGGCACATAAAAACAGTAACAATATACTATATTGGTTGTTTTTATTTGAGCCCCTTGCTTAAAGGCCCTCTAGGAGTGCCTTTATATATAAAAGTCGGTTGTTATATATTTTGGAGGAACATTCTTTTAAGTGATACAGCACTCTTCTATCAATATGTTGTACTGAGGTAACCTGGGGTTGTTGTGATGCTGAACCTTGTGCCATTGGGAGGTCAAATGCCATTATGGTTACCCATGGTGGGCAGTGTTTGGTGGTGGAACTCCTAGTTTAAAACAGATTTGGAAGCAGGAGTGGTATACACTTCCTAACAACATGCCTCTGGAAATTCCATGACATTTGAGAAATGATAATTAGAGAAAGACTTCAGTTCTTTTGTCCATAAGGTTACTGTGAGTCATGCTCGACTCAACAGCAATCAACAACAGCAATTATGATTTATATGAACTTTCGCAGAGCAAATTTTGTTTTATTATTCAATAATTTATACACAATTTGATTTATGATGCTGATTGTAATACTCATGTTAAAACCATTCTTCTCACTTCTACTTTGTTTCTATAATCCCTATTCCTCTTCCTTTTATAACTTTTCTTGCCTTTCTGCTTTACCTCAGGGCAAAAGTTTTCACATGACTATTTGGTCTGGGGAGTACATCTCTCTCTAGTTTAATTATGCACCTTAAAGGCTCGTGTACTGCATTGTTGTTGTTGTTATGTGCCGTCGAGTCATTTCCGACTCATAGCGACCCTATGCACAACAGCCCTAAACCCTGCTCTATCCTGCGCCAACCG
>NW_006399840.1:12589303-12590268 GCF_000299155.1 Elephantulus edwardii | reverse complement strand
ACTCCTTGGAGGCAAGGATTCTGGGGCTTCGTCTGACATATTTTGGACATGTTGCCAGGAGGGACGGGTCCTTGGAGAGGGACATCATGCTTGGGAGGTTTGAGGCACAACGCAGGAGGGGAAGACCCTCTATGAGATGGATTGATTCAGTGACTGGGGTAATTGGGATGGGTGTGTCAGAGGTGGTGCAGTTGCAGCAGGATAGAGCAGGGTTTAGGGCTGTTGTGCATAGGGTCACTATGAGTCGGAAACGACTCGACGGCACATATCAACAACAGCAACATTTGTTAAAAAGGCTGTCATTTCCCTTCTTAACTGATTTTATCTCCTTATCAAAAATTAGTTGACTATAGGTAGACAGACTGATTTCTGGGTTCTCAATTCTAATCCTTCATCTATATGTCTGTCATTATACAGTGAAAGGCTGTCTTGACCATCACGGCAGTGTAGTAGGATTTGACACCAGGGAATGAAATGCCTCCTATCTCAATTTTCTTCTTTAGGGGTGTTTTCCCTGGCTACCTGTGAAAGACGCCTCTTCGTTGTTATCTTAGGTGACTTCCCTTGTGCACCACGTTCAGGCTACATATGAGCAAGAGCCTATGGCGATGAAGGAAGAAGTTTAAGCTGCTTTGAAGGAAATAGCAAAATTTAAGGCCCCAGGAATAGATGGTATACCAATTGAAGTATTTCAGATAACAGATGTTGCCCTGGATGTGCTAAGAAATCTGGAGAACAACCACTTGGCCAACTGACTGGAAGAGATCTATATTTGGTCCGATTCCAAAGAAAGGTGACCCAACTGAGTATGAAAACTACAAAACAGTGTCATTGATTTCACATGCAAGCAAGATTCTACTGAAGATTATCCAAAAACGACTAGAAGAGCACATCAGCAGAGTCCAGGCTGGGTTTAGAACGGGTCGTGGTACTACGGATATTGTAGCTGATGTTAGATGGATCTT
>NW_006399840.1:12564780-12588366 GCF_000299155.1 Elephantulus edwardii | reverse complement strand
GACATGTTGCCAGGAGGGACGGGTCCTTGGAGAGGGACATCATGCTTGGGAGGGTGGAGGGACAGCGCAGGAGGGGAAGACCCTCTGTGAGATTGATTGATTCGGTGACTGGGGTAATTGGGATGGGTGTGTCAGAGGCAGTGCGGTTGGCAGGATAGAGCAGGGTTTAGGGCTGTTGTGCATAGGGTCACTATGAGTCGGAAATGACTAGATGGCACATAACAACAGCAGGGGTGTTTTCCTCATTTTGGCTCTCTTTCCATTCCCAACGAAATTTGGGATTGCCTTTTCCATATCCTTATATAATGGAATTGGTATTTGTATTGGGATTGCACTGAATGTGTAGATTAGATTGCCTTTGGCATTATTGTCATTTTCACAATATTGATTTTTCCTATTCATGAGCAAGGTATATTCTTCCACCTCTCCAGGTTTCTATTTGTTTCTTGTAGTAATATTTTGTAATTTTTGCTGAACAGATCCTTTGTGTTTCTAGATAGATTTAATCCCAAGTATTTAATCTTGTGATTAGCTTTTGTGATGGGCGTTGTTTTTCTTAGCTCCAGTTCTATATTCTCTTTGTCACTGTAGAGAAGTCCAATTGATTTTTGTACATTAATTTTGTATCCTGCCACATTGCTGAATTGGTCAACCATGTCCAGTATTTTTCTTGCTGAGTCTTAAGGGTTTTCTAAGTATACTATCATATCATCTGCATATAGAGATAATTTTATCTCTTCTTTTTCAATTTGGATACCTCATATTTTCTTTTCTTGTCTTCTTGCTACCACTAAGGCTTCTAATATAATATTGAATAGGAGAGGTTAAAGTGGGCATCCTTGTTTAGTTCCTGTTCTCAAAAGCAATGCCTTTAACCTCTCTCCATTGAGAACAACGTTGGCTCTTGGATTTGAGTATATACCTTTTACTATTTTGAGGAAATTCCATTCTATTCCTATTTCATTGTTTTAATCAGGAAAGGGTGTTGGATTTTGTCAAAGGCCTTTTCTGCATCAATTGTTAGGATCATGTAATTCTTGTTTTTTGCTTTGTTAATGTGATGAATTACACTGATTGTTTTTCTTATATTGAACCATCTTTACATACCTATTATGAATACCACTTGTTCATGGTGAATTATTTTTTTTTTACATATCATTGAATTCTATTGGCCAGGATTTTACTCAGGATTTTTTAATCTATGTTCATATAAGATATTGGCCTATAGTTTTCTATTTTGGTGGTGTCTTTACCTGACTTTGGTATCAAGGATAAGTTTGCTTCATAGAATGAGTTTGGGAGAATTCTATCATTTCCTATTTTCTGAAATAGTTTATGTAGAATTGGTGACAGTTCTTCTCTGAATATTTGATAAAATTCACTTGTAAAATCATCTGGTGGAAGGGCTTTTTGTTTTGGGAAGTTATTATCTTTCAAGTTCTTCTTTTGTAATGGCTCTGTTCAAGTTGTCAGTTTTGGTTTGTGTCGGTTTAGGTAGTTTGTGATTATAAGTATTTATTTATTTCCTCCAGGTTTTTATATTTGTTTGAGAATAGTTTTTCCTAATGTTCCATTGTTAATCTTTTTATTTTAGTTGATTCCATTGTGACAGTTCCAGCTTAATCTCTTATTTGGATTATTTGTGTCTTTTCCCTCTTTTCCTTTGTTAGTTTTGCTAGTGGTTTGTTGATTTTATTGGCCTTTTTTAAGGAATTAAGTCCTGGTTTTGTTGATGGGTTCAATTGTTTTTCTGTTTCATTTATTTCCCCCCTAATTTTTATAATTCCAGGATTTTTGGCAGGTGTTGGGTTTTTTTGCTGTTCTTTTTCAATTCATTGGAGATGTTTAGGTAGAGAGTTAATGGGCATTTTTTCCCGTCTTTTAATGTGTTTGCTTATTACTATAAATTGATCTCTGGTTACTGCTTTGGCTATTTCTCAGACGTTTTGGTAAATGGTGTTTTCATTGTTATTTGTTTCAAGAAACTTTTTAAATGAATATTTATTTCTTCTAGTACTCCCTCTTTTCAAACAAGGTGTTGTTCAGCCTCCATATATATGGGGTTTTATCTTCTTGTGTGTCTGATAAAGGCCATGGTCTTTGCAATCACGTGTTATGCATCAGAGAGTTGGAAAATGACCAAGGAGGATAGAAGGAGAATTGATGCCTTTGAGCTGTGGTGCTGGAGAAGAGTATTGAGAGTGCCATGGACTACTAGGAACACAAACAGATTAATCCTGGAAGGGGTTAAACCAGGCAGCTCCTTTGAGGCAAGGATTCTGAGGCTCCGTCTAACATACTTTGGACATATTATAAGGAGAGACCCGTCCTTGGAGAAGGACATCATGCTTGGGAGGGTGGAGGGACAGCGCGGGAGGGGAAGACCCTCTTGAGGTGGATTGATTCAGTGACTAGGCTAATCAGGATGGATGTGTCAGAGACAGTGCTATTGGCACAGGACAGAGTAGAGTTTAGGGCTGTTGTACATAGGGTCGCTGTGAGTCCCAAGTGACTCGACAGCACATAACAACAATGACAATCCTCTTATTAACTTCTAGTTTTGTAGCATTGGGGTCTGAGAAGATATTTTGTATTATTTCTATGTTCTTTTAATTTATTGTTGCTTTCCTTGTGATCTATTCTGGAAAATGTTCCATGCTCATTGGAGAAGAAGGTATGCTGTGCTTTCTTGAGATGCTTTAGCCTATACATATTTATGAGATGGAGTTGGTCCATTGTGTGGTTTAATCATTCACAATCTTTGTTAAGTTTCTTTCTGGAAGTTCTCTTTTCTTGAGAGTGGTGTTTTGAAGTTTCCAACTACTTTAGTAGTATTGTGTATTTCCTTTTTCAGTTTTGTTAATGCTTGTAATATATATTTTTCAAGTCTTTCATTTGGTGCATAAATATTTATTATTGTTATGACTTCTTGTTCTATTGACACTTTAATCATTATATAATGAATCTCCGTGTCCTTTGTGATGGTTTTTGCATTGAAATCTATTTTTATCAAGAGTGCTATTGCTACTTGTGCTTTTTTCTTGTTGCCATCTGCTTGATATTTTTCCCCACCCTTTTAGTTTTAGTCTTTCTTTATCTTCTTTTTTCAGGTGTGTCTCTTATAGATATCATATTGATGGATTTTTGGGTTTTATACAATATGCTTCTCTTTTGCTCTTCAGTGGTGAATTTAAACCATTTACCTTTATATGATTATTGAGAGGCAATGTTTTGTTGCTATTATTTTTTTGAGTTCTTATTTGGGGTTGTTGCTAGTTATTCTGCTCGATCCTGTATTCTATGGCACCTCTGTAAGAAGGACATCTCTCAGCATTTCTTTCAATGCTGGTCTTGTTTTTACAAACTCCCTTAGGTCCTATTTTCTGGGAATATCTTGATCTCTCCTTTGTATTTTATGGACAATTTTGCTGGATACAGTATTCCTGGTTGACAGTTGTGCTCTTTGAGTCTTCGATGTATGCCATTCCATTGTCTTATTGCTTGAATGGCTTCTGATGAGAAATTGGCACTTAATCTTATCTGCTGTCCCTTATAGGTTACTCTTTGTTTCTCCCTCACTGCTTCAGAATTCTCTCCTTATCTTTGGTTCTGGCAAATTTGACTATGATATGTCTTGTCATTTTTCTTTTTGGTTCTATTCTTTATGGTGTTCTCTCAGCTACTTAAATATATATTTTCCTATTCTTCATTACATCTAGAAAGTTTTCTTCTAATAATTATTCCACAACTTTTTCTGTGCCTTTTTTAGTTCTCTGTTCTTGAATTCTGATTATGTGCACATTATTTCTCTTGATGGTTTCCCACATTATTCTTAGGTTTTCTTCTTTTACCTTCCTTTTTTATTCTGTTTTGTTCTAGCAGATCAGTGGTGACAATTCCATGTCCCTAATTCTGTGTTCCATCTCTTCAACCTTGTTCATGTGTCCCTCCATCTGATACAATGGTCCTCATATTTTGGATTGTGGTTTCATGTTTTCCCAGTGCTTCTAATGTCTGCTTTGTTTTATCTGCATTGTTTTGGATTCTTTTTATAAGGTCCTCCTGGGTTTTGCTTACAATGTCCTGTAATTCTTCCAGTTTGTCTCTCACCCACTGAAATTATTCAATCATTGTTCTTTTAAATTCTGTGTCAGAAAGTTTTATCAGTTCTTTCTGGCTTCAAGAAATCCATTGATACTCATCCTTTTTGTTTGTTTGTTTGTTTGGTTGGTTTTTTTTTTGAGGTGGCATTGTGCTTTGGGCTTGTGTGGGGGAAAGGCTTGCTTCCTATGTGTCATTGCTGTGGTAGTGTTTTTCATGTCTGAGGTAATAGCAGATTCTTGATCTGAAATCACCTCTCCAGAAGAAGGTGGCGCTACTACCCTGCCTTCTGATCCAAGGGAGATCTGCTTCAGTTGAGTGGAGAAAAGGACTGTGAAAGCAGCTCTCTGTCAGACAACTCCGACTGCTAGGTTAGCCCAAGGTACTCCAAGCAATCCATCTTGTTGAGAATCTTCCTTTCTTTCCCTTTCCCTCTACTCGCATGATGTTTTCTTCAAAGGACTGTTCCCTCCTCAAAATACCCAAAGTATGTTGGACAAAATTTCACCATCCTTGCTTCTAAGGAGAACTTTGTTTGCCCTTTCAGCAACACAGACTCATTTGTACTTTTGGCAATCCATGGGATATTCAATACTCTCCACCAACACCACAATTCAAAGGCATTGATTCTTCTATCATTCTTGTTCATCGTCCAACTTTCAGAAGCATAAAAATCTCTTGGATCTCTTAGATTTCAAAGAGACTGCCTTGTTCTTTAATACCTTGAAGAGGTATTTGAATGAGAAGTCCCTCTTTGGAACTTTTACAATTTCATAGTGGTTTACACATTCCTTTTTTCATAATGTGTTTTATATGATAATTTCCATACACTGTTTTATAAAATTAATCACCATTGATCGGTTTCACTATTATCCCATCTTTTCATGTCCATAGTAATTCTTCCCCCTTCTTTCACCCACTAAACTCTTCAACCTCATGGTTTCCCCTGGCCCCACTCCTAACCTACATTGTTCCCTCCCCATCCTCCTTTGAACTTTTATACACACCTTTTATTTTTACAGTAATGATCTTTTACAGTATTTGCAGGTATGAGGCTCACTTAGTTTACTCAGCATAATGCTTTCTAGCCATTTCCAAAATTCCTGCTTCTCGGTGCTGTGTAGTATTCCATCATGTGAATGTACAATTTCTCAGTCGTTTCAGTCTTGATATTGTTGTTGTTGTTATGTCATCAAGTCATTTGCGACTCATAGCGACCCTATGTACAACAGCCCTAAACCCTGCTCTATCCTGTGCCAATCGCATGGCCTTTGACATACCCATCCCGATTACCCCAGTCACTGAATCAATCCACTTCATAGAGGGTCTTCCCCTCCTGAGCTGTCCCTCCACCCTCCCAAGCATGATGTCCCTCTCCAAGGACCTGTCTCTCCTTACAACATGTCCAAAGTATGTCAGACGAAGCCCCAGAATCCTTGCCACCAAGAAGCAGCCTGGTTTAACCCTCTCTAGGATGAATCTGTTTGTTTTCTTGGCAGTCCAGGGTACATTCAATACTTTTCTCCAGCACCACAGCTCAAAGGCATCAATTCTCCTTCTATCCTCCCTAGTTATTGTCCAATTCTCTGATGCATAGCAAGTGATTACAAAGACCATGGTCTGTATCAGGTGCACCTTAGTCTCTAGAGACACACCGTTGCTCTTGAGTACTTTAGAGAGGTCCCTAACAGCAGACATTCCCATCGCAATACCTTTTTTGATTTCCTGGCTGCTGGTGTCAAGAGTGTTGACCGTGGATCCAAGCAAACTGAAGCTGTGAACAATCTCAATCTCTTCACCATCCATCCTGATTCTACTAATTGTTCTAGTGGTGAGAATCTTTGTCTTCTTGACATTGAATCCATATTGACGGCTGCAGTCCTTGACCCCCTGCAGCAAGCATTTCAGGTCCTCCTCAGTTTCAGCAAGCAGGGTTGTGTCATCTGCATTACACAGATTGTTGATAGATCTTCCACCAATCCTGACACCACACTTTTCCTCATAGACCCCAGCCTCTCAGATAAACTGCTCTGCATACAAGTTGAAAAGGTATGGCATACACCCTTCTCAATTTTGAACCATGCAGTGTTACCTTGCTCTGTTCTAATGACTGCCTCTTGGTCTACGTATAGGTTTCGCATTAGCACGATTAAATGTTCTGGGATTCCCATTCTTCTCAGAGTCAGCCACAGTTTGTTATGATCCACACAGTCAAACACCTTTGCATAATCAATTAAACACAGATATACGTTTTTCTGGTATTCTCTGCTTTCAGCTAACATCCATTTACCATCAGGTATAATATCCCTAGTAACCAACATTTAATAACACTGCTATGAATATAGGTGTGCAAATCTTCATTTGTATCTCAGTTATATTTTCCATGTCAAGAATATTTTTGAGGCAAAAACAAAGATCAGTTGGCTTAGTGCTAAGGAATTATGCTGTTGATGCAAAGGTACACAGTCAGAATCTACCAGCTGCTCAGTGGGAGAATACTGGGTATTTTCCCACTTTGTGATTTACTACCTCCAAAAAACCATTGGAGGATCAGCTATGAGTCAGTACTGACTTGATGGTACACACAATAACAGCTTACAAACAGTATAAAAATTTGCTTTCTTATAGTTCTGGAGGCTAGTTTAGAATCAGGGACTCATCTACACATGGTGTGTTTATTCTAGATGATTACCTTTCTTTTCCAGCTTTTAATACTTCTGGGTGTGTCTTGAAATCTTTTTATTGTGGCTGTGTTTATATGGTGCTTTGTCTTATCTTTGTGTGTATTTCTCTTAGGATTCACCCTATTTGTTTGTTATATGATTATTTTAAATGGTAACATTAACATTAAAAACTATATTTTCCATGTTGTTGTTGATCACCTTTGAGTCTAACACAATTCATAATGTGAGCCTATGAACCAAAGGCCTAAAGCTGCTCTATAGCTATCGATATTTATCAAAGTTCATAGAGTTTCCAGAGACATGTTATTTAGGAAGTGTATACCACTCATGCTTCTAAAGCTGTCATAGTTTGTTATTGTTGTTATGTGCCATTGAGTCTCCTGCCACGCATAAATGAATACTTAAATTTATCTTTTAGATGACGTTCCAGTGGGTTTTCAGAGGCCATAAATCACATACAAGGAGATTTCCTGTCCTTCCCCCACAAAACACTGGTGAATTCAAACACTGGAGCTTCAGTTACCAGATTATACCTTATGCAGAAAAGGGAAGAAGTGTCAAAGGTCACATAACCTTTTGAACCTCTTTAATGAACTTCCTAGAAATCTTACTTTTGCTTATAGTCCATTAATAATTTGTAACTGCAGAAATGTAGGAAATAGGAGACTCTGCTAAGGAATGCTACTGTCTCAGATAAAATTGTAATTCTACTACTAAAGAACAAGGGGGAAATGATTACTTGATAATGAGGTATCATTTTTACACACACACCACACACACACACACACACACACACACACACACACATTCATTGTAATTACATCTAATCTTCATTTGTCAACTCTCCTTTTGTTCAATATTGCACATTTACAACAGTGAAAAATATATTGTGTGACCATTTTGCACATTAATGATAACAAATGCCAATGTGCTAGGGAAGAATAACATTTAATGTGGTTATTATGATTATGAATCAAATTGACTGGATGATACTTTTCAGTGGCTTGACAATCATAATGATATAATTTGACAGCTTTTAAATTATGTAGTCATCTTTCATTTTGTGACATTATGCAAACATCCTTCTGTGAAAATGTCAATTTTCACACAACACCTTTGTTTTTGGAACTTAACTATGTCTATATTGTGAAGAATTAGTCTAGATGCATAGACCATTTTCTTTTATAACCTGATTACCATATTTTCTATAGGATGGTATGAAAGTTATATATGATCCTCTTGTTTTCCTTCATAATACCCTAAATAAGAATCACTTCATAGGCTGTTTAGCAATGGTGAGTTATTATTGTTGAGTAATAATGAGCTCTAACTGACTCATAGGTGACCTTCCAGCAGGTGGAAATGGGCCGTAGAAGAAGGACATTGTCTGTCTTTCTCCTGTGGAACAAGTGGTGAAATTGAACTACATATCTTTGGGTTGGCAGTACGATTCATTATCATTAAGACATCAGAGTTCTCAAAATGGTAAGTGAAATAGTGTCCATCATCAGATCCAGAAATTCGTTCTCTTCAGAATGCAAAGCCCATTTTTACTTAAGCATCTCACTCTTTCTACAGGAGAAAACAAATAAATTTTAGATTACCTACAGAGATAAAATCAGGAAATATTTCACCACACATCATTTGGGTATGTTGCTAGGAGGGGCTATTCCTTGGAGAGGGATGTGGTGCTTGGAAGGGTGTAGGGTGAGTAAAAGGGAAGAAGACCACGGTGATTGTAGCAGTGGGCTCTATTGGGTCCAGAAGTGTGAAGACGGCACAGGATGGGACAGGGTTCAGATTTGTTGTTCAAAGGGTCGCTATGAGCTGTTCTCAACTAAACAGCACCTAATAACAACATGATCTTCATTTGACTGCACACAAATAAATAATCAGAATCATGTTCCTTTAAAGCAACAAATTCTGGATCAAATGTAAAGCTTTTATGTTCTATTAAGTCATTTTTACTGTACAACAAATGAAACACTGCTCAGGTCTATGCCATCCTCATAACTGCTGCTGTGCTCGAACATGTTGTTACAACCAGCATGCAATCTATTTCTTTGAGTAACACTCTGACCTTCTATTAAACATGGAATTTTAACTTTCATCCATATCTACTAAATGTGTACTCTGCAAATCATTCAAGAAGTTGGCCTTCATGAAAAAAGAACATAGCATCAAGATTGGAGGAAGACTAATTAACAACCTGTGTTATGCAGATGATACAGCCTTGCTTGGTGAAAAGAAGGAAGACTTGAAGCACATTCTAAGGAAGATCAAGGACTACAGCCTCGATATTCTGCAATATTGATTGCATCTCAAAATCAAGAAGACAAAAGTCCTCATCACTGGACCAATAGGCAATGTTGTCAACGATTTCATTTTTCTTGAGTCTCAAAACCAACACCCTTGATACTAACAGTCAGGAGATCAGGAGAGGCATTATATTGACAAGATCTATTGTCAGAAATTTCTACAAAGGTTTGACTATACTGGGGGGAAAACAAAACAAAACAAACCAAAAGGGTGAGGAAAAATGGAGTTGCACCCAATCTCATTTACTCTAAAATATGAAACATTTTTCTTTTTTTAGTCATCTTGCCTTTGTGTATTGGTTTTATTTTTTGTTTGTATTTTTCACCCACTAGGGTTGTCAGGCTGGTTCTGAGTGCTCATAGGTCAAACACTGAGTATAGAAACAGCCACCTCCTTTTTGTCCCACTGCCTCAGTTACAGCAGTGAGGCCACACCTGTGGTGCTGACATGTCCTGCCTTTGGAATATTAACTGGCATTATTATTATTATTAATTATTCATATACATTGTGTTTCATTCATGTACATATTGGGGGTTTTTGTGTGTGTTTCCTATTTCCCTTCATTCACATTGTATTTCATACAATCATTCCCATACATTGTGTTTTATAAAATTAATCCCCTTTGGACTATATCCATCGTTATTCCTTTTTTTCAGGTCAGTTCTCGATCTTTCCCATTTCTTTTACCACCTACCTCCATTCACTAAATTGTGCAATTCTGTAATTTCCTGATTTACCCATCCTTAATCCTCTGTTTTCACCCCTTCCCCTCTTGCATCCCATACACATTTTATTAGTTATCCTTCTATATTTATAATGGTCTTAGGCAATATTTATTCTGAAGAGACTGAGTTAGTTAACTCAGAATAATATTTTCCAGTCCGTCCCAAGTTATGCAGTAACAGAGCGCTGCATAGTGTTCCATCATATATACCAATGTTCATAGTAGCATTACTCACCATCACAAGAACATGGAAGTAGCCCAAATGTCCAACCACAATCAAATGGATTGAGAAAATGTGAAACTCTGGCATGAAATTTTGCAGGTAATCTTGGTGTAAACCCAATGGAGAGCATTATGAGATGGTAGTAGACTTGGTTTGGTTGACATTTTGAAACTTTACAAGATAACGAGATTGTCATTACTCTCTAAGTTTCTTTCAACTTGCACTATAGAGCTTTACCTTCTCATTCTCCTCAAGTTTTATTTTTTAAACATTAAAGAATTACTTAGTAGGAAAGATGAATGCTACAAAGTGAATATTCCTTTGATTTGCTTATTTTAAATAAAATTTTTCTCTTACATTGGCTTGCTTACAATGTTCTTATACATTGTTTTTCATACCAGATAATTCCCATTTCCTTTACCCATCACTCTCTCTACCCATCAAATTGTGCAACTCCATGATTACCCTTCCCCCAATAACCCCCATCTGCTCCCACTTGGGTCCTCATACCTATTTCACTAGTTATCTTTCTGTTTCTACAATAATGGTCTTATACCGTATTTGTCCTATGGTACTTAGCATAACGCTCTCCAATCCCTCCCAATTTATGTAGTGATGTTCAAAATCAATGCCCCTGCATTCTGTGTACTATTCCATCATGTGAATACATCACAATATCTCAATTCATTTGATTGTGGCTGGACATATGGGGTGTTTCCATGATCTTGTGATAGTGGATAATGGCACTATGAACTTGCTGTACAAATCTCTGTTTGTGTCTCATTTCTAAATTTCTCAGGGTATATTCCAAGCAGTGGAATAACTGGGTCATATGGAATTTCTATGTTCAGCTGTCTGAGGAAGCACCAAACTGCCTTCCAGTTACAATCCCACCAAGAGTATATAAAATTTCCTATCTCCCCACATCCTCTCAAACATTTATTACTTGCCAATGCTACTGGGGTGAGATGTTAGCGCATTGTTGTTCTGCTTTGCATCTGTTCTTATTGACTTGTTTTTGTGGTCATCTCCTCATCCTCATCCTCAGACGAATGCATCATGTATAAAGGATAGAATCAGCATTAGCTCATTTCCAAGAGTTTAACAGAGTCAACTACATCGTCCTTTATTGGATACTCTAATGCTCCATTAAAAAAAGCATAAATAGAAGCTTCTTTGCTTTTCATTTACATCAAGCTTGTTTCTGCAGCAAAACAAGAAAACATTTTCCATACTTGAGAGAAACCTTACCTTGAAATATCATATAGAAAGATCTCATAGTGTTGTATTTTTTTATTAGCTTATTTTTAATCACAGATTTTTAAAAATCATAGCCTGGTTTTTCTTATAAAAATATAATAAGGCCATGAGAAGGCTGCTGGGAGGATTCACGCTCACCTGAATTGTCCCACTAATATACTGTCTCAAGAGATAGATTTGTACAACCTATTCTGAGGTTAGTGCTCAACCAGGCTTCAGGCTCTTCTTAACCAGGTTCAAGTGTTGAAGCCAAATGTGAAATGAATTACTAATTCTCTAAAATATATTCCAATACTGACTATACTTTTGGGGGATTATTAAACAGAGGAAATTCCTAAACAGAGTGAAATTATGAGTGAAGGATACCTCATGAGAAAGGCATAGTGGTTAGAAAAATCCCCAAAGAGGTATAATTTCTTGCAACTTGCATCCTCAGAGCTGAAATGAAAGGAAGCTGTGTTGGCAGACAAACCGGATAATTTATACCAGCAACAAAAATTTCTTTATCCCAAGTTTAGTGGTAGTTGACCGCACAGATCTTTTACAGGTAATGCGTAAAGTTAGCTCTGGAATTAATTTTATAAAGATACTTTAAAAATGCTTTAAATGGCATTATTTCAGTATTTTAGGCAAAAAAAATAATTATACAGAATAAATTATCTACACTATTTATCCAACTCATTTTGCTAATGGATTTCTTGTCAATGATTAACGAATATATATTTAACTCAGAAACAAAACAAAAACAGCAACCATCTTTTACTTTTTTCTCTAAACAGATCATTGTTATTCAGGTGGAAAAGATTAAAAAATTTCTCTGGAGGAGTGTTTTACTATGTTAAGTAATGAAGTACTTAGGAAACAGTATTGAGAAGTATTTTTCTATCACTTAAAATGTGTTACTCCTTTAAAGTCTGTTTTACTGCCTTTTAAAATTTTTCTTGTCTATAAAAAGTGTAATTTTAAATGGATAACAAGGACTGTATTTTTGAACTTTCACTAGACTATCAGAAACCAAGGTTCTAAAGCTGCCTAATTTTCATTATAAATTATAGTTTTGCAAGTACATATTTTTATTTATCTAGAGTATTTTTAATTTTTTTCATAGTTGCATATTTTCTTCCACTTTTCCTTCTCTTTCCCCAGTCTACCCCATAATGTACCCCTTATTCTAGATTGTCATTGCAAATACGTATTTTTAAAAGTTTTTCATTGAGTAATGCCATAAAACAGACCTATCATTTACATTTACCAAAAAATTGCCTTTTTACAATAACAACACCTTATCCAACGAGGTTTTTTTGATATTTCTTTAATATTTTCCCTTCCCCTAAGAGTCTCTGTGCTTTAGATTACTGGGCCATTATGGTCCCTAAGGCAAATCTCTGATCTATCAATGTCTGCTCTAAAAACCTCAGCACATACAAATCAACTTGCTTGTCATGATTACAGCTTTAGTCTTTGACTTCTCATTTCCCAGTCTACTGTTTTGTTTTGCGTTAAATGTATGTTCTGGCTTTTGAGGAGAGAGTAAGGGTAAAGACAAGGACAAGGGGGATTTTTGGTCTTTTGTATAATTTTGTACTTGGATTTTATTACTGCACTTTAGAACTCCAGGGTGCACAGTCCTCCTTAAAGAGCTTTTTAAAATGAAGTTAATGATCTGGCTTTATCTCAGCATATTCATCTTTTCAGTGAACATAAACCCACTAGTGACTAAAATAAATATACACAATAATGGGAGAATGTTCTGAATAATGATTATAAAAGGGAGTCATGCTGAGATAAACATTAAGCAGTGAGGCAGTGCTAAGAAGAAAGAGAGGGACTATGCAGGACACGCGCACCACATGGTAGAATCACCATTTCTGTAGACATAGGAATTGCTCTGTCAGTTGTTTTGTGCTTTCCTACTCTCTCAGTTGTTTTGTGTTTTGCTTTGGTAAAAGGGGAGTCAGCCCCAAGTCACTGGTTTTATTTGTGTTTTTGACAAACAGCCTTAGTGGTGCAATGGTTAAGCTCTTAGCTGCTGATTGTTATGCTGGCAGTTCAATGGAATAAAGAACTGGCAATCGCCCATGAAGATCACAGTGGACAAACTCTATGGGGTAGACCAGCTCTGTCCCGTAGTACTATTATGGGTTGAAATAGAACCAGTGGCACACACTTTAACCATTTATATTTTAGGATGTAACTCCAGAAAACAATTCAGAGAGATAAGGTCATTGTAATTAGGTTTATCTGGTTTGGTATAAAGAACATTAAATGAGGGTCAGAAAATCTCAATGAGGTGAAGTGATACAGTGACTTTGAGTATGGGAGAGGTTATGAGAGTGGTTCACCATAGGACAAGGTGTTAATATGTTGTTCACAGGGTCAAAGTTGACTCCATAGCGCATAACCAAAAAAGAAAAAGCTAAATAATAAATTGATAGTGTGGGTAAGGACACAGAATTGTGAAGAAATTCATTTCAGATTTTTAAAACTGTTTTGATATGGTATATTTGTTACACCAACACTAGGTAACTAAAACAACTATATCTCTAAATAGAACTATGTTATTAATTTTGGTTGACACTTATCCTTAAGTGCTTTATCTCTATGATTTGTACCCTGGATTATTACTAATGTCATTATAGAATAGGAAAGCCTTAGTTTGCAGCTTATAATTTTCAAAATAATTCTTGAAATGATTTAACAAAATAAAAAGAATTAAAAGCCTGTCTCCTTTGTCCTCTGCATTTCATCCCTTATTAATATTTTGTCTGTTTCATCATCCAAGTATCTTCCTTTTCTTATCCAACTTGCAAAATTTGAATCTATTTTAATATGGCACTCCTGGTTACATATAGTTTCTGACATTTAAAATAAAACTTTTTATGTTTTTCTTAATGAGTAAAGTTAATGAAATGAATTCCTATAACTGTATTTCTTTTTTCAGAAAGAGTTAAAAATATTGCAATTATTCTTATCTGTTAAGAATAAAAATCTTGTGTCAAAAGCAATGGAGTTTTATCATCATATTATTGTGACTTAGCAAATACTTTCTGAGACAATATGTTTCTTTTGACACACTAGTAGAAAAGTCCATTAAGTAGGATAATATATGCAGCTCTTCTATACTATGAAAATTTCAGCTTGCTTTGTATCAGTAATGTCTTTGCTATGATTTGTGCCTTGTTTCACATGCATTGCTTTGTTCAATCTATGATGTTTACATTTATTCCTTAGCATCTCACTACATCAAGCTTAAATATAAACAATTGAGCTCTGTCTCCCTCCATTGGAATTTCTAAATAACATTTCTGCATATTATAACTTTAAAGATGTGTCATGGCAGCTGCAAATAACTTATAAAGAAACTTTGTACAGCAAACTATCACATTTCATCCACACTCTGGCAAATGGTGCTTGCTATTTTGGCCCCATTTCAGCCTTCATTTTGCAAACCAACCTTTTGCAGCATGAGAATATATATTTTCTTGGGCCAAATCCTCTAAAGTGGACACCAATTTGGGACTCTTCGTTTTTTCCAGCTCTCTAGCTTTTGGACCTAGGAGCATTAAAATGCCAGATTTCTACTTTATGTGCCAAACATTTAGAATTTGGAGGCAAAAAACTCAAGTGTCTCAATTTTAGTATATAATGCCAGGAGCAAGCTTTCCTTTGTTACAATTGCTCCCAGGCAGTGATCAGCACACAATACCACCTTTTCAGGCAGTCATCATGTTGCCTGCTCAGCATTTCTAAAATGATCAGTCACATTAGGATGCTGGAAGGGAAAAGACATAGTAAGAATGTGTGGAGGTGGAGAAATCAATGGACAATGGTAGTGTAGAAATGAATATGTATCTTACATTTTTGTTGAATTCCCCCCCCCCTCCCAGTTAGGATATTGTTTTACCCAGTGCTGCAATGTAATCACAGCAAATGGCTTTAAAGAACAGAAACTTATTTTCTAATGAATCTTAAGGGTAAAGATAGAATTCTGGTCTTGCATTTGTAGATTCTTTCCTCGTGAGCAACCTAAAGTGTTCTTGTTTCTTGTCACCTTCATTTGTAGATGATTCGCACACAGCACCTTTCCTCAGGTGCGTGTGTGTGTGTGTGTGTGTGTGTGTGTGTTTCTACTTTTTGGAACTCAGAAATCATTGGGTTTAGGATCCATACTACACTGGTGAGATGCCATACAAAACATAACAAGAGAAAAATGTATTTTCAAACATACTTACATTTACAGTTATAAGGTCAGGAATTCAACATATTTGAAGACAGAGGTCATAATTAAATCCATAGCAAGTAAAATTTGTTCCTTTTTCTTTTCTTTTAGGGTCAGAAATGTATTTGCCTTTCCATTTTACCAGTTCTCCATTGTTCTTCTTTTTGCAATGCCATAACTTCTTCATGTCTTCTCCCATCACTCAAGTAATAGAAAGACTCATTCAAATTCCTCTTAGACTTGAGTCAGCCTAACTTGGTCAATGCATGTGCAGCTTGTTTCACAAAACAGGCAAAGTGACACACTATTCAAAATGTAAGACCCTGGAGGACGTTATGCTGAGTGAAAAATCTCAGTTACAAAAGGATAAATACTGCATAGTGCCACTGTTATAAAATGGGAGTGACATCAAGGTTGGAGGGAGACCGAGAAAGAATAAATTATGTATACTGCATCGAAACAGATGATGGAGAGAACTGTTTAAACGGTAAGAATGATTGGGTATTTTTGTCATGATGAGAGTGCAAAACGAGGAGTGGACTTTGGGGGAGGAATTTTGATAATGAAAGAATTTTTATTTTACTTTTCAAAGAGAAGAACAAACTGGGGGGTGGGAAGGTTGGGCAGGGAAAAAATTGCAACAATGAATGAATGGAAATCCAAAGTCTCTGTAAACTTGGATTAAAATTAATTAATTTAAAAAAGGGTTAGGGAATATAGACAATGGAAATGGGAAAAAAAGGGAAGAAATGGGGAGAGTGCTGCTATATTGTGGGGCTTTCTATCTAGGTCATAAAAAAGGGTGTATGAATTGTTGAATGGAAAAAAATATTTGTTCTGTAAGCTTTCACCCAAATTACAATAAAAAGATAAAACAAAGCAAAACAAAACCAAAAAAAAAAGAAAAAAAAGCAAAGCAACCAAAAATAAGCAAAGATGCTTTTTATTGGAGCTCTCAGGTGAGGTTCCAGACTTTTAACAACTTGGTGGGAAAGGGCCATCTCTTGGCAGAGGAAGTAGTTGTATAGCTTGCTGAGCTGTTGACAGTGTTGGCTGGAAACCTGCTGTTGTAAGTGAGGTAGGTTGTAGCATTAGACAGAGAGGTAGGTTGCTGTATCAGATGGTTTGGGAAATCTTTGCAGCTTCTATTTCCTTGACGCCATGTAATAGGATTTGGTGGCCCAGCCCTGCAAGCCTATCACAGCTTACTGGAAATACATTTCAGAGAACTGAATAGACTCAATTTTGTGCCTAGTCTCCATCTTAAGCCTGATCTGCCATAAAATTCTTTGCGCTAGAGGCAGCCAATCAGGAGAAAAAGCAACCTCAAAATAACCACAGGAAGGCGGTGTGTGTGTGCGTGTGTGTGTGTTTCTTACCTCAAGGCTAGCCATCTGTGCCTGATGTCCTTATAAAGTTTAAGTAACCAATCCTGAGGTTTAACATATTCAACACTAGGACATGCGTAGGTAACACAGGAAAGATGTGTACCTGACACAGGAAAGGGCAGAGGTGGGCTGACTGGCCACCTAGGCATGAGCCAATCACAAACCAACGCATGTAACTGTTTCCCTCGCCCACCAATCATGTTCTCAATTACCTCCTCCTGGTACACCTGGCCTATCCCAACACTTAAAAGGCCTGTGCACCTGCACCCTGGGTTGCCATTTTCTACTGAATGGTGGTCCCCTGCATGCTGTAGTTTATTCTGTAAATAAAGCACTCTTGTTGTTTGCATACATGAGCCAGTGGTCTTTCGGGTGGCAATTTACAGACCTAACATGTCCACCTGGCTAAGGTAGGGCAATTGTTAATACAGACAAGTTTGCCTTCTATCTTGGCTACTTCCAATGGATGAATAAAACTTAACCTTCATGGTCATGGGCATTCCTACTTTTTCAGGTTAGCATCTTCCAAATGTGAGTCTCTTCATCCTAAAGGAAATGGGGTGGGGATGGGTGCTAGATGTAAATCTTTATTGAGAAAGGAAAAACAGAGTGCTGTTTCCTCTTGAAACAGTGAAGCAATAATTTTAACTTTATTTAGTAGGTATGTTTCTTAAAATTAGATAGGGTCGCTATGAGTCGCAGGCGACTCGATGGCACACAACAACAACAACAACATGCAACTATGCATATAAATCAGACAAAAACAAATGCTATACTAACTAAAAAAATGTAATTATTCTATAATGAAGAAAAATAACAGTTCACAGTAATAGAAAGCATTTATGTATTTAGTAAATTTTACATTGACAGCATACTTAATAACAAATTATAAATAACGCAGATGCCAACATATAAATTTTATATACCTTCCTAGAGTTTACATTCCGAAATCTTATGAAATAGTGTTGCTCAAAATATGTCAGCTGACCATAATAAAATTTACTATGCAGTTATAATTATGAACAGTTCCAATAATGAGAAAGTAACTCTCAAAAGTTTGTAACTCCGGTACATGATCTTACCTGATATCCATCAGATAACTGCTGCCCTCTCAAAATCATAGTCATCTAGTCAGAACAAACTCACGGCTGATCCTCCACTGTGTTTCTAAGCCTGTAAATGAGGAGCTGGTCAGTCTTTTTACTTTAAAGTTGCTAGTGGATTCTAACTGCCAGAGAGGTGCAGTATTTGTGATGTCAGCACAGAATCCTGAGGACATCTCCTAGTCAAGTCAGAACCAACTCATAGTTGAATCTCCAATAGATTCTGAGAAGCTGTAAAAAGCGCAGAAAGAGATTGCTCATCTTTCTCCCATGGAGCAGCTGGTGGATTTGAATTGTCTTCCTTTGTGTTGGCACTTCAACTCCCTACCCACTAAGTTACCAGACCTTCCAGATACACTGCCAGAAGTCTCCAATACTGCCCAGTAAATATACCATATAGTAGTTTTGGGAGATAAGGATTGAACACTTAAAAAAACCCTTTTATCTTTTCCAATTGTATTACAGTTCAAAAGTTGTTTTGGTTTTGGGGTTGTTGTATTTTTTTTTCCTTCCCTTTGGTAAGAACAGCTCTGCTCTTAATTTATTGATATTCATTGTAGTATTAGTCAGATAGCCCAAAGGTAGAAAGAACCCAAATTTCAATTAAAGAATAAATTCTTCACTCATCTGATTCATCTGCAGATAAAGTATTATAATAAATAGAATGAAATAATGAAACATTATTAAGTCATAAAACAAGCTCTAAATTAATGTAGGTGGTTGTTGTTAGCTGTCTTTGAGTGGACTTAAATTCATACGACTCTATGACAGGACAGAATCTTGTCCTGCCTTGGGCCACCCTCATGATCTTGCCCATGTTGAAGTTCAGTTGGTCTTTGGTTTTGGATTGTTTAGGTTTGGGTTTGGTTCAGAGCAAGACTCATGACATTTTGCTGATTCTCTTGGAATTTTTTTATCTGACTTAAAAGTTAAAGTAGAATTCTTTTATAAATAACCAAAGAGAAGAAGGTCTTATATTTTTCTTGATTTGGGGTAATTTTTGTTTTTTAGAATGATATGAGGGTAAGCATATGAAGACAAGAGACCATCTCAATGACATATTTAAGTTGTAACAGTGAGAATGGAGAAAAATGTAAAAAGTACTTAGTGGGTAGTTAATGTGGCTGGTTATTTTTTTCCATCATAGTATACAACATAGATTGTCACAAAATAATTTCTCAATAATCAAAAATCTCACACTGCTGACCAATCAGAACGGATTCCTACTTAGAGCAAACTTTCATTGATTTTTCTGAAACTTTAACTCCTTAAGGCAGGAAACTACCTAACTTTTGTTGCTTTGTTTTATTTTTCCCCAAGGAGAGGCTGGTGACTTTAAACTGCCAGCCCTTCTGTTAGCAACCCCATAAGTTAAGAACGATGCCACTAGAGCTCTTTAAATGTAAAAGCAAATCAGAGGTGGAACAAATGAGAAAAAGAGAAGCCTAAAAGTACCTCTAGACTTGGGTTCAGATTGTTAAATGAATGTTATCACAAAACTGAGAAGAGGAATGTAGGAGGAAAGATGTCTATCAGAGAACATTGAATTTGGAAATATGTTAAGTTTAAAGTGTTCATAAAACATTCAGGAAGAAATATGGCAGTAAGAATACAGATACTATTTTAGAGTATGGAGCATGTGTGTTAACAGCTTATTCTGGAGCAGAATGAACAGCAACACAATGAATGCAAATATAGCACTGGTTATGAGGTAGGGCAGGAGTGGTCAGTATTTTGTTCTGCTGTATGAGGTGTTCTGCAGACAGAACTCCATGGCGGCTAACAACAACAGAATGAAAAGAAAAATAAGCCAAGAAGCACACCAGGAATTTTAGTATCTTGGTCTTTTCCCACAAGCTATTTTCTTTGGTGAAAATGCCCTTTGCCCAGAGATCTCGTGATGACACTTTGGCTCCTTCAGGTCTTTGCGCATCTTCTCAGGGAGAGCTTCCCTGAAAACTCTAGTTAAACCCTTAATCTTCCTGGAGATTTCTTCTATGTCTCTGCTTTACTTTTCCCTTAGTACTTAAAGCTGCTTAACTACTATGCAATTTAATTTTTTTTTGTTTTTCCATGTCTGTTTGCCTTCACTGTAATATAGATGGACAGGATTTTATTTCTGTTTACTGTGGTAAATCCAGTACATATAACGGTGTCAGGCCAGTAGGAAGTTCTCAATATTTATTTATTATGTGAATGTGAAACCCGAGAAATACCAATCAAAGAATGAAAATGTCAAAACAGAAATGGAGAAAATCTGACCTGAAGGATGGACTGATAAGAGAAACTAATGCTGTGGAGGACAAAATTTCAAGATTAAAATAGTGGTCAAAACCATTTGTAAGTTAGGAAGACACAAAGGTAAAGAACTGAAATTTCATCTGAATAAAACAATACAAATTTTCAATTTATTGGGATAAAATTCAGTCCCTAGCTTCCTGCACACAATGCCTTTTGCGTGTTAAGAATTTCTGTGGAAACATGGCTCTCACAATGGAAAAGGAAGCCACAGAGAGCATATAAGAGCATCTATTCTAATGCGATTTTCAAACTTGAATCATAAACTAAAAGAAGTTTGGATAATATGAATAAAGTTCACATATAAATCTTTAAACTAAACCCAACCAATCCATTATATCACAGTTTATCTCCTGAAAATTAACCAAATACTAGTTGTGGTCGTATTTATAACACCTCCTTAGTTACTAATCTTTCATATCTCCTCTGCATAATAAGGTTGAAATGGAGAAAATGCATAGGTTTTCTGCTTTGATTAAATTCAGTAGTGATGAAACTAAATGAATCATGTTAATCTGTGTTTGACTGGTATTAAGCAAAACTCAGTGTTTATGTTTAGCCAATACAAAGTAATATTCCATTAATTAGCATGGAAGAAATTTGAAAGAATGAAGACAGAGATTATGACAAGGTTGAAAATAACTTTCATTCTCTTCCAGGAACAGGTTACTAAGAGCTTGAATTATAATACAGTACATAACTCATAATACTTTTGTCCTACATAAAAACAAGCACAGAAGTATGAACTATATATTTGATTGCATTTTAACTTGAGGTAAGAAGACAAAATAATGTCCTTGTTGATAAAATGTTTTGCTGAACTTGGCCAGTATTTTGAAGCAGTCAATAGATAAATGCAAATTCTGAGACTCAATTTGATGGGAAGTGGGCTTGAATGAGGGGGATAAATCAGAATTGCGTGGTTTTAACCACATTCTTAGAGAGCTGTGGTGACCTACCTAGTGGTAAGGAGTCGTGCTACTAAACCCAAACCACCAAAAATTTTGAGGGAGAAAAATGGCCAATTCCCAGCCTCTGAAAACCCACTGAATGGTCAGCTGTGGGTTGGTTCCAACTTACTCAAAGGAACACAACAACAATGACAAGAACTGCATTTTGGTTTATATAATATCATTTTTCAAATAGCTGGATTCAGCAAAATTTGAGATGCACATTGTATATCCCAATTCTCCTCTTTTCTAAAATGATATACATGAATATTAGGTGCTGTTGAATTGACTACAGGTGTTATTAGGTGCTGTTGAAACTGTCAATGACTTCATCTTATTTGGATTCACAATCAACATCTTTGTTGAAGTTGGAAGATCAAAAGAAGTATTGCACTGGGCAAGTCCTCTGCCATGGACTTCTCTAAATTACTGAAGAGAAAAGACGTCCGTTTGAAAGCTAAGGTGTATCTCATTCAGACTATGGTCTTTTCAATCACTTGCTATGCATGTGAGAGCTAGACAATGAATAAGGATGAATAAGGACAGAAAAATTCATACCTTTGAGCTGTGATATTGGGAAAGAATACTGAATATTTCTTGGACTTCCAAAATAACAAAGGGATGTGTTCTAGAGAAAGTGAAGCCAGAATGTTCCTTGGAGGCAAAGAGGGCAAAGCACGTTGAGAGGAGAAGCTATTGCTTGGGGAGGGACATCATGCTTGGAAAGGTAGAAGGTCAGTAAAAGAAAGATCCTCAAACAGGTTAATTGACATAGTGACTATAGCAATGGGCTCAAGTGTGTCAGAGATGATGAGGATGGCACAGGACAGGACAGAGTTCAGGTCTGGTATTTCTAGAGGTATTATGAATTGTACTTGATTCTATGGCACCTACTAACAACCATGATATCATGGCCTTATGCTGTAATTGTCTTTCTGTAAAGTCACACTATTTTCTTCACAAGTCTCTAGGAAGCTTCTTATTCCGGTCTCAAAAGACTGACTTCCTTGTTTTTGTGACAGGCAAATCAAGCAGTTAGTTTTATAGGCAATGATACCATTCTTAAGGGAAAATGTGAACTTAAAATACCTTTCAGTGTGTCCCTGAGAGGTCAGGAAAGGGCTAATGCCTGACTTTCTTGATACTGTAGTAAAAGTTACATTTCATAGGGTTTTAGGGGAAGAGGGCATGATAGGAAAGGTTAAGGGAAAGCATGGAAAAGAGAAAAATTCTGAAAATCATGTGAAAAAACAAGAATGTTGAAGTATATAATTGATGATGTTTTTCTGGAATTCATTTTGATATGCTTAGTAGGAAGTGGGGTTAGAAAGTGTGGGAGCTTTAGATATTCAATTAAGGGATTTAGTACATTACAAACAATTAATTTGTAGCCTTTTGTTTTGAGGTTTTAAAATACCTCTGAGTGATGACAAGAAGATTGCTGTTAAACCTAAGCTTTGGGTAGTTATACAGCTGCATTTAATCATGACATGGTCTTTGATTTTATTGTGCAGACATTTCTGAGGATTAAGGATTAGGAGACTGTCACTAATGTAAATGGTGAATAAAACTTTAGGGTTAGCCAAAGGCCTGAGCTTCATCTTTCTCCTAAACTTTAGAAAAACTCTCATACTGATTTTCATTACCAGACAGCAATGTAATAATCAGTAATCAAGATCAGTCATTATTGATAATATTTCTGATTAGTAGTTAAATGCAGGTCAATAAATACTGAAGTATTTAAATTATGTCCTTCAATTTTTTCTTTAAATAACCCAGTGAATGTAAACATTCTTTTGATAATATGGTTTCACACATACAACTGTGGAAAGTCCTTAGAAGACTCAGAAAAAGGGGGGAAAGAAGACAAAATAGGAAAAACTACGAAGTCAAAAATTATACAATCGATAAGAGTTTGAACTGAGGTTTTTGAGACTAAGAAATGTTAGGAGAAGTGATAGAGAATCAAATAGTTTAGAAAACATAAGGAAACCCATAGAAATTATCTGAAAGAAGTGTAATAATATAGTTGAAAGCAATGGAAATACTTGATATTTAGATTTCCAGCATGAGAATTTTGGGTATTTTTCATTCAGTCTTGGAAAATTTTACTGTCATGTTGCTTTTTTTTTTCCTCTTTTAGTTTGAATATTTTTCCCTTTCTCTTTTGATACATATTTTGCTGCAGTCTGGAGGGTAGATTATTTTAATCCACTATGCATCCACATCAGCATAGAGAGAGAGAGATCATCTGGCCCAGTGGACAGAAGGCAATGCTACCAAGCCGAAGGTGTGTGACTTTTAATCCATGGCCCTT
>NW_006399840.1:12549640-12563842 GCF_000299155.1 Elephantulus edwardii | reverse complement strand
ATATTTCCTAGCAGTTTAATCAAGAAAAAGGCATTTTTAACTTCTATTCCAATAAAATACTATGAATTGTATGGGGTAAACATGAGTATAAATTGACTTGACACCATCTAACAACAAAATTAGTAATATATAGAGAAAAATATATCTGTACACATAGCAATTTACATTATAGTAATAATACATGCATTTCTCAATTTCAGTGCTCCAAAAGTTAAAAGGATTTTATATCTCCGTAATTAGTCCCATATTTTATTATTAATTCTTAAACAGTTATTTACTGAAGTGTCATGATCCAAAGACTAATCTCTCATGCTTTGTTTCAGTATTGCTGTAAAAGAAAAAAAAAGCCCTAAAATTTCAGTAATTATGAAAACAATTATGAGTCTGAGGGTTGACTTGGGCAATTTAGCAATCTGACTCTGGAGTTACATTCAGATAGGCTCTGTGAAATTTCTCATTTAGGGAAGCTGGGCTACTCAGGATGTATTCTTTTAAAGAGTAAATGAAGACTGCAGCAACTTCTGCTTGAATTTCAGCCTGTCAAACTCCCTCCAAAAAGGGTGACCCAACAGAGTGTGGAAATTATCAAACAATATCACTAATATCACATGCTAGCAAAATCTGCTGAAGATTACCCAGAAAAGACTGGAGCAGAACATTGATGGAGAACTATTAGAAATACAAACTAGGTTTAGAAGAGGCTATGGTACTAAAGACGTTATTGCCAATGTTAGATGAATCTTGACAGAGAGCAAAGAATACCAGTGAAGTGTCTATTTGTGTTTCATTGACTATGCAAAGGCCTTTGATTGTGTGGATCACAATAAATTGTGGCTAACCTTGAGGAGAATGGCAATTCTGGAACATTCAATTGTGCTTATACAAAACCTGTACTCAGGAAGCAGTCCTCAGAACAGAGCAAGGAAATACTGCATGTTTCAAAATCAGGAAAAGAGTGTGTTAGAGATGCATCCTGTCTCCTTATCTTTTCAATCTATGTGCAGAACAGATCATTTGGGAAGCAGAGCTTTGTGAGGAGGAATGTGGTATCAAGATTGGAGGAAGACTCATCAAAAAACTACAATATGCAGTTGACACAAACTTGCTTGCTGAGACTAAAGAGGACCTAAAGTCCTTCTGCTTGCTGCAGAAGGTCAAGGACTGTAGTTTTCAGTATGAATTGAAGCTTAACATCAAGAACACAGAGATTTTCACCACTGGGCCAATTGGCAGCACTGCGATGGATGAAGCAGAGATTGAGGTTATTAACAATTACAACTTAATCAGCTCCACAATCAACACTCTCGGTGCCAGCAGTCAGGAAATCAAAAGATGAATTGCATTGAGAAAGACCACTGTCAGGGAGCTCTCTATAGTATGAAAATGCAACAATATCAGTGTAGAGAGTAAGGTGTGTCTAGTCCAGGCCATGATCTTTGCAATTACATCAGAGAGCTGGACAATGACTAAAGGTTGACAGAAGAAGAGTCGATGCCTTTGAGTTGTGGTGCTGGAGAAGAGTCTCGAACATACCATGGGCCACCAACTAAACAAATAGGTCTGTCTTGGAGAGGATGAAACTAAGTTTTTCCTTGGAGGCTAGGATTTTGAAGCTCCTTCTCACATACTTTGGGCACATGGGCAGGAAGGACTTGTCCATGGAGAAGGATATCATGCTCAGAAGGTGGAGGAACAGCACAGAAAAGGAAGATTCCATATGAGATGGATTGATAATAGTTACTGGGCAATAGGGTGTCCAAATCAGTGAGATTGGCTCAGGAAAGAGCAGGTTTCAGAACTGTTCTGTATAGGGTTGTTATTGGTCACAGGCAACTGGAGGGTAATTAACAACAACAGTCCTCCAATCATATGAGATATATCCTTAAAATAAAAGTCCCATGAACTCTGTAGTCTAGCTAAGGTATGCCTGTAATGAAATATATTTATTTCTTCACCGAATAATCTTATTGCTGTTATGTACTACAAAGTGGGAATAAACCCATAGCTGACTTTCCAGCAGGTTTTCAACAGAAGGAGATTGTCTGTCTTTATTCTTCAGAGCAGTTGGGAATTTGAGCCATATACCTTCAGGTTGGCTGTGAAATGCCTTACTACTAGGCAACCAGAGCTCCCCTTTAATGGGCTTAGTTCATTTATAATACATCAAAGACTGATACGTTTATTTTAGTGTTACTATGGACATCCTTAAATTTTCTAGCCTACTTGATTATCACTTCTTCTCCTTATGGCTTTTAAAGTCTCAAAACCTTGGTTGAAAAATGTGTTGTATCATTTTGTCCTCTTAGCTCTTCCTGTTTTGTCTTCCTTATTCTTTTAATGAATTTTCTGAAGACTTCTTATCTGTGCCTGCTCTGCTTAAATGTCTGGTATGTTCTACACCTGCCTAGCCTGGTCTGCACCATTTAAGGGGGAAAGGAGTGGTGGGTTAGTTGGGAGATGAGGGAAGAGAGGTACTGATGGGTGGCAGGAGGGGGATTGAGGTGAGGAAACAGAAGGGGATACTGACAGGATGCAATTGGGACACAGGGTCACGACACATGTGCCAAGTGGAAGGTGGGAGCAACACCAAATCTATTGCCTGTGTAATGGATAATGATATCTGCTAGTTTGGATAAAATGCTTGTCTGTCAGGTATTGTTCTAAAGCTGAGCTTACAAATTAAGAAAGATTAGGAAGAAGGATTGGCCATTCACTTCTGAAATAACAGGCCATTGAAACCCTGTGTATAATGGAACACACTTAGATTACACCAGCAGATTTGGTACCTGAGACTTTGTACTGGAAAACACAGACATGGAGAACAGCTGCAAACAGACACTAGTGATTGAATGTAGAATGTGAGATGTACGAATGTAGGAAAATTAAGCATTATTAAGGAAGAAATGGAACACATAAATATTAACATCATTGGCAAAATGATATAGATTGGCATAGGACATTTCAAATTGCATAGGACATTTCAAATTAATCACTGTACTACTATGCCAGAAATGAAAAGGTGAGAAAATATGGAGTCACAGTCATAGCTAAAAAGACCATTTCTAGGATCTATCTTGAATTTCTCTGAGCATTAGGATAATGTCCATACACATAGAAATATACTGTTAACACCACTATTCATGTGCCAGAAACCAGAGCCAACAAGGAGGAAATGGAAGATTTTTACCAATTTATGCAGTCAACAAGTGATCAAACATGCCACCAAGATGCATTAATAGTAATAGGTGACAAGAATGTAAAAGCTAGGAACAAAGAAGAAGGATTGGTAGTCAGAAAACATGGATTTGGTGACAGAAATGACACTGGAGATAGATATTATAATTTTCAACAGTTGCTGATTTAGTCTTTGAAACACCTTTTATAAGAAACAAACAGTAACTATATACATGAACTTCACTTGATGATCTACACAGGAATCGGATTGACTATATCTATGGGAACAATCATTGGAGAAGCTCAATATCAGCCATGAAAACTAGATCGTGTAACCTCTTATGCAAGTTCAAATTGAAGCTAAAGGATAAAGACAAATCAAAGAACCAGAATTAGACCTTGAGTCTATCTCATGAATGCTACGCTATGCTACACTACGCTATGCTACATCAGGTGCTGTCGAGTTGAGTATGACTCTTAGCGTCCCTAAGAACAAAAGATTTGAACCCTGTTCTATCCTGCACCATTCTCCCACTTCTTGACACACAAGAGCCCATTGCAGCAGTCACCGTGTAAATACACTTAGTTGAAGGTTTTCTCCTTTGCCAACCCTCCACTCTTCTTATTTCTTAACTGCTGGTAACCAGGGTATTAATTGTGGATCCAAGCAAGATAAAGCTGTTGACAGTTTCAATCTCTTCTCCATCCATCATGACACTGCCTGTTGGTCCAGTGGAAAAAATCTTTGTTTTCTTGATACTGAGGTGTAATCCATACTGAAGGTTGCATTCTTTTATCTTCTACAACAAATATATCAAGTATTCTTCACTTTCAGCAAGCAAGTGTCATCTATATAACACAGGTTACTGATAACTCGCCCTCCAATCCTGACCCTGCAGTTCTCTTCAGATGCACTCACCAGTCTATTTGAAAATTTGGAGGACAGCTGTCAGACAAACAGTCTAGATTGCTATTCCAAAGAAAGGTGATCTAACTGGATAGATAAACTATTGGACAATATCATTAATATCCCATGCAAGCAACCTACTTCTGAAGATCATTCAAAACTGGCTATAACAGTATTCTATATCTATATAACTATATGTTGTTGTTGTTGTTATGTGCCGTGGAGTCCTTTGTGACTCCTAGAGACCCTATGTACAACAGCCCTAAACCCTGCTCTATCCTGTGCCAATCTCATTGCCTCTGACATACCCATCCCGATTACCCCAGTCACTGAATCAATCCATCTCATAGAGGGTCTATCTATCTATCTATCTATCTATCTATCTATCTATCTATCATAATGACAGAAGCCCAAGTGGGATTTTGAAGAGGTCGTGACACAAGGGATATCATTGCTGATGTAAGATGGATCCTCGCTGAAAGTAAAAAATACCAGAAGAATATGTATTTATGTTTTATTGATTATGCAAAGGTATTGGACTCTGTGGATCATAACAAGTTGTGGCTGACATTGAGAAGAATGGGAATCCCGGAACACTTAATTATGCTTATGTGGAACCTCTAGCTGGACCTAAAGGCTGTCAACATCAAGAAAACAGATTCTCACCACTGGGACAATTGAAAGCACTGTGATAGATAGAGAAGATTACGATTATTAACAACTTTACCGTGCTCAGCTCCACAATCAAGAGTCTTGGAACCAGCAGTTAGGAAATCAAAAATAAATTGCATTGAGAGAATCTGCTGTCAGACACCTATCCAGAGTGCTGAAGAATGACAATGGTGGTGTAGAGACTAAGGTACACTTGATTCAAGCCACAGTCTTTTTACTCAAATACTTGCTATGTATTAGAAAGCTCTGCAATGACTAAAGATGACAGAAGAATTTATGTCTTTGAGTTGTGGTGCTGGATAAGAGCATTGAACGTAACATGAACTGTCAAAAGAATAAACAGGTCTGTCCGAGAGATGGTGGAACCAAGTTTCTCCTTGAGTGAAAGGATTTTGAAGCTCTGTTTCATATACTTTGGGCAGATTTCCAGGAGGGACTAATCCTTGAGGAAGAACATCATGCTTGGAAGACTGCAGAAATAGCACAGAAGAGGGAGATCCTGAATAATGTGGATTAACGCAGTAACTGAGGTAACAGAGGTATATATGTCAGAGACCATAAGATTTACTCAAGACAGGGCAGGGTTCAGAGTTATTGTGCATAGGGTAGCTATGAGTTACAGTCAGCTTAATGGCACATAACAACAACAACAACAATCACGGTGGTTAATAAAAGATTTTCACATTTGAAATAATACTCAATGTTATCAAGTCAGAAGCAACCCATAGTTGACCCCTTTTCAGAGACTGCAAATCTCACAGGAGAAGACCTTTCATCTTTCTCCTCTGGAGACAGTGTGGTATTTAAACTGCCTGCCTTTGGGCTGTCAACCCAAATCCTTACCTAGTAGGCCACCAGAAATATTTTCGTTTGGTGAGTATTGTCCATTTTACATTGTGATCTTACATGCAATCATTCATATATAGTTTGTTTTACAAAATTATAATTGATCAGTGTCATTTATTACATCTCTCATCAAATCTCACTGTACTCTGCCTTTCTCTTTACCCAATAAGCCACCAAAGTTTTAGACTAGTTTTTTTTTTTTAGTTAAGATTAATAGTGAAGTGTTTAAGGATATAACTTTCCTGAATTCACATGTCAAGAAGCTAAATGATAAATTGGGTAAATCTTACTGTAAAACCTTTCATCTAGTTGTCAATATATGCCTCTTAGAAATAGCTTCATAACAACAACAACAAAGGAGTAAAGGAACAGTTCTTGGTTTAAAATTAGGAAGGGAGTGCATCTGGGTTTTATCCTTTTTCCATGCCTATTCAGTCTACATGCAGAGCAAATAATTCAAGATGCTGGACTATAAAGAAGAATGAGTCAAAAGGATTGGAGGAAGACTCATCAACAACTTTCCTTATGTAGATGATACATCTTTGCTTAGTAAAAATAAAGATATAAAACACTTCCTGTAGAAGCAAGGATTATTACAGCCTTCAGTATGGATTACATCTCAATGCCAAGAAAAGAAAGGTCTTCACCACAAGACCAACAGGCAACATTATGATAGATGGAGAAAATACTGAAACTGTCAATGATTTCACCTTCCTTGGATCCACAATCAATCCATTGATACTGGCAGTTAGGAAATCAGGAGATGCATTACATTGGGCAAGGCTGCTTCCAGGGACCTTGCTAGAATGTTGAAGAGCAATGATGTCAGTTCGAGAACTAAGGTATACCTAATTCAAACCATGGTCTTCTCAATCACCTGCTATGCGTCATATATCTGGATAATTAATAAACATGACTGAAGAAAATTGATGCCTTTGGATTTTGGTGTTAGAGGAGAGTACTGAATATCCAATGGATTACCGAAAGAATAGATAGATATGTCTTGGAGAAAGTGAAATCAGACTGCTGCTTGGAGTCAAAGATACTTTGGACACATTGGTAGGTGAAGCTATTAATTGGGAGAGGGATATCATGCTTGGAAAGATGGAGGATCAGCAACGGAGAAGACACTCCCCCCCCCTCCATGACATAGTGACTTCAGCAATGTGTTTGAGTGTTTCAAAGACAGCAAGGATGGCACAGGATAGGGCAGATTTCAAGTTGCTATTCATACAGGGACTATGAGTTGTATTAGACTTGACAGCAGCTAACAATAACAACAACATGAACCAATATAAGATCTTGAGTATATCCCACCTGAATTTAAAGATCATCTTAAGATAAGGTTATAACAATGAATGGGAATGATTGTATGAAACATAATGTGAATAAAGGACAATGTGAAACACAATGTGTATGAATTTTGTATGCAAATCAATATAAATATATATTTTTAATAAAAGAAGAAATTTGGAGCATTGTATACCAATGATGGAAGAATAGATAAATTGTGGACTGTCATCATGGATACCATCCATGAAGAAAGCAAAAGGTCTTTACAAAGAAAAGAAAGAAAAAGTTAAAATGGAAGTCAGAAGAGACTATGAAATTGCATTAGAGTGTCTAGAAGCCAAAACGAAGGAAAGAGATGCTGAAGTAAAAGAGTTAAACAGATATCCAAGGACAAATTGAAAACAAAGTATTGTAATGGAATGTGCCAACCGCTGAAGTTGGAGAATACAAGGGAAGAACTTGCTTAGCATTTCTCAAGCTGAAAGAACTGAAGAAAAAAAAATTCAAGCTATAAGTTGCAATACTAAGAAATTCTACAAACAAAATCTTGAATGACACGTTAAGCAGAAAGGAAGATGGAAAGAGTACACAGAATCACTTCATCAGAAAGTATTGGTTGACACTGAAAAATTTCAGGAAACAACAAATGAACAAGATCTAGTAATAACAAAGGAAGAAGTTCAAGAAGTTTTTACTGAAGACACTGGCAAAAAATCAGCCTCCAGGAATTGATGAAATACCAGTTTACATGTTTTAAAAGACAGATGAGGTTCTGGATATACTCACCAGTCTATGCCAGAAAATTTGCAGGATAGCTTCTTGACTCACTTGAAGAGACTCATAGTTATTCCCATTGCCAATAAAGTTGATTTAACAGAATGTGGAAGTTCTCAAACAATATTATTAATATCTTATGTAAGCAAAGTATTGCTAAAGCTCATCCAAAATTCTAGAATGGTACATTTACCCAGAACTGCTAGATAAATTTAGAAGAAGCCATGTCACCAGGAATATTATTGCTGATGTCAGATGGATCCAAAAGTGACTAAAAACAGAGGACAAAGTCATTTGACTGTGTGCATCATAACAAATGATGGCTGAGGAGAATGGGAATCTAAGAACACTTAATTTTACTCATTTGAAACCTATACCTAGATCAAGAATCTGTTGTCCAAATGGAACAATGAGACATGGAACAGTTTAAAATTAGGAAGGATATGCATCAGGGTTATATACTTTCTTCATTTCTATTCAATCTATATGCTGAATATAAAAATTTTGTTGTGTACCATTGAGTTGGAACCAAATCAAACCTGTGGGTTTTCAGAGGCAGTGAATTGCATAGCAGGAGACTGTTCGCTCTTCTCCCATGGAGCAACTGGTGGATTAAGACCATGTGCATTTGAGATTGCAGCACATATTTTTTTCCCGTGTAGGTCACCAGGGCTTTTGAATATCTATCTATCTATCTATCTATCTATCTATCTATCTATCTATCTATCTATCATCTATCTATCTTCACATACATATGTATAAAATATCTCTTGAATATATCCCTTGAATATGTCTCTTGAACATATATCTTGAATATATATTTGTTGTTGTGTACATAGTTTTGGAACCAACCAATAACCCTGAACCCTGCCCTATCCTGAGCTAATCTTACTGTCTCTGACAAACCTACCTCAGTTATCCCAGTTACAGTGTCAATATAAGTTATTTATAAATTTAGTTATTGTCCTCTTTCACTGTGCTTGTTTCTAGGTGAATTTATCACTTCACTTTATCAATTTTTTCTTTGTGTCCTTTCTTCTATCCTTACTTTTAAGTTCTTTTTTCTCTTTTAATTATTCTTTTTCTCAGATTGTTGAACTTTGTGGTCAAACTAGGTATTATGTTCAGTTAAAGTGTTCAAGACCCTTCCCATGGGATTGGAAATATATTAGAAGTTGTACCAAATCACTGGGATACCATCAAACTCCTAGCTCTTAGATATACTGTAGTTTCAGAAGGTGGTTTAAATGATAGTCTAAAAAAAAAAAATGATAGTCTAGGCCCTAAGATGTGAGCCAGGGTAACACCTCGCATGGCCTAGTGCTTATTGAGAATGTGTTAAGGAGTGTGGCACTAAATTTGGGGCAGAATCTTGGTTGGCTTCAGGTGATCCTAGGCTAGGCTGTTTGGCTAGAGGTGATATATTTTTTTCCCAATGCAGGTGATGAGTGCAAGCAAAGCATTCAGAGATCCGTAAGACAAAGGGAGAGCCACTGCCAATCTGTCATGTCCAAGTGTGAACAATTGTGATCTTTGAGTGGGTTCTGTAAGGGTGGCCAGTAAGGGGGAAGGTCTAGGACAGAGGATGGGCCATCATTAATCCAGAGGGTGATTGCAGGTCAGGAGTTGCATAGTCGACAAGATTCTAGGAAAAACATTCTGGCAGTTTTTAACTCCAGATACAAGGCAACATGGATGTGACTTCAAGAAGAACTGGGTCAGTTGGGATTGAGGTGGAACACAGAGAGATAACACTGCCCACCATCAGGTGAGTAGTAAGAGGAGGGACATAATGGAAAAGGTGGAGTGATCGGACCTTTTCAGCTGCTGTGGATGCAGCTACTGCTGCCTCCACTGTCCTGAGTTCCTATATCATGTGGATTGTTGTTCAAGATGATAATTCCGTACTGTTTACGTTCTGTTGCTATACTTCAGCTAACTTTCCATTCCATTTTGTCCATTAGTTAGTGTCTGAAGCTCTTTTTCATCTTTTCTTTTTAGAACTTATGTTGAAGAATTATTGTCCATATCCGCTTATTTGAAGCTTATACACATACCAAGAAGCAACTATCTGGATAGATCAAGGGAACAATGTTGTGCATCATAGGGTTGGAACCAACTCATAGCTGACTCTTAAGTGAGTTTTCAGAGGCGTTTAATCACACAGATGGAGATTGCCCAATTTTCACCCACGGAACAGCTGGTAACCTTGAAGTGCGTTCCTTCAGGATTACAGTTTCTTGCCACTAGGTCACCTGTTGCTGTTGTTGTGTGCTGTTGAGTCAGTTGCAACTTATATGAGTCACTATGAGTCTAGGCCACCTACATGGTTTAAAATCAGGAAAGATTTGTACTAGTATTGTATATTTTCTCTCTATATATTTAACCAGTATGCTGAGCAAATCATTTGAGAAAATAGAATCTATAAAGAAAATGTGGCTCCAAGATTGGAGAAAGACTCATCAACAAACTGTGTTATGAAGTTGACATAAATTTATTCACAAAAATGAAAGAATATTTGAAGTACTTTCTGAAGATCAAAGATTACTGCGTTCAATATCAGTTTTATATCAACATCAAAACAACAAAAATCATCACCATTGGATCAATGGGCAGCATCATAATAGATGGAGAAAAAAAATTGACATTTTCAATGACTTCCTTTTGCTTGGATCCATAGTCAGCATCCATGCTAACAGCAATCAAAAAATCAAAAGTTGTGTTTCACTGGGAAAATCTGTTGTCAAAGACTTCTCCAATTGCAGGGATATCAATTTGAAGACTAAGGTACCTGATCCAGGGCATGATATTTTCCATTTCTTTTTATGCATCTGAAAATTGTATAGTGGGTAAGGATGACAGAATTATAGATACCTTTGATGTTGAAGAAGAGTACTGAATATCCCACAGACTGCCGAAAGAACAAACAAGTCTTTCTTGGAAAAAGTACAACTAGGCAAACAAACATGGTGAAACATCCTTATATATAAGTTACACCCAGTCTTATGGAATGTTCACAGACAAAGAATAAAGGCAAAGCAAGAATGCTATTTCAGAGGGTATTCAGGGGATTAGTTACAGGGGTGATTGAGATAAAATACAATAACTTTTTTTGTTACAAGTAGGTGTGGGGCTAATTGTAAATGAAGCAGGCTCTAGGTGAAGTATTCCTTTGTTCTTCAGTGAGTCTGCCTTTATTACATGCCAAACAAAATATGAATAATAAGGAACTTTTCTAAAGGAATGAGTAGGTGAAACTCAGAGGAGTTAAGTTGGAAGTATTTTTCCAAAGCCTGTAAATTGACTTTTTAATTGGTGATTTGGACTTTTTACCCAAGGCAAGAAGCTGTATTTCTACAGGGCTTAGCAGGATATGCTTTGACTGTAAAGCAAAGTTTCCATGAGTAAAATCTTATTATCTATAAATACCATGAGGTAAATTAAAAAAAAAGGATCTACATTTATAGCTTACAACTCTGACATGAGTACTGGATATTTCTTTGAGTAATCATAAGAAGTAATTCTTTTCAAAGGTGATTCCTTAAATTAATAGTACTGTACTTGGCTATATGTATTTAGCAATTTCAGAACCACATTTACTTTCCCAACTCAAAAATTGAGAATTGAGAACTGGTGATGGAAAATAATTTTAAGATTTTTTTAGCTCTGAAATAAAATTTTAACTCCTTGCTATGGATTTATCTTATTCTGTGACATATCCAATTTCATTCTACAGTGGGTAATTTCCACATTAATTTTCTGTCTTTTTTCCTAACTTCAGAAATATTTAGAAACTTATTAAAGGTGTTAACTGAGAATGAAAAAGTGTTAATTATAATTGAAATTTATTTTCAGATGCAGATGAATGAACAGTTGAATTTTGTTCACTGGTATCCTTTCCTGTTGACAAATATAATTTATGAAAAATTTGCTTTCAGATCATGTGTTCTGTTTTCTTATTAAAGTATGTGACATATAACTGAATTTTAAAGTTTCAGAGCAACCATCAACTTGAATTTGGAAATGTAATTAATGTGGAACAGTGGGAAAATTGTGTATGGGGTACTGAAAAGTATCAAAATTATTATCCTCTTGAAGTATATGTGAGGTTTACTAAAACTTGCCAAATTTTTAATACCTGTGTGCCTTATGCAGAATCACAATATGAAAATTCAGCTTCTGCCTTGGTCATCTATTCATATACAATATACTAGCATGGAAAGTTAAAGAAATATTTTAGTAACCCTGCAAGAAATGGAGCCAACAATTCTTTCTGGGTAACAAGTAAAGTAAACAGTGGCTAGAAGACAACTTATTCAGTCAAAGAACTTTTGAATTTTACAACTACAACTTTGGTAAAAAGAGAAGAAATGAAACTTCTAAGCTGTTGATAAATTCTGCTTTTGTCTCCACCTAGAATCAGCTCACAAAGGGGACACATAAGGTTGAACATGATAAGAAAGCAGTAAAAAGAATCAGAATTATTGTAATTTGGACACAAACATTTAAAGATCTATTTGTGGGCTGGTTTTCTTTCCTTTCTTTTTTTCCCAATTACAAACCAGAAAAGGGATATATTTGAAGGTAAAAGAGGGTCCGTCAGGAACGTACCTTGTCTCCATACCTTTTCAATCTGTATGCAGAACAGATCATTTGATATGCTGGGCTGTAGGAGGAGGAATGTGGCATCAGGATTGGTGGAAGAGACATCAGCAACCTGCGTTATGCAGATGACACAACACTGCTTGCTGAAACTAAGGAGGACCTGAAGTGCTTGCTGCAGAAGGTTAAGGACTGCAGCCTTCAATACGGATTGGAATTCAACATCAAGAAAACAAAGATTCTCACCACTGGGCCAATTGGCAGCATCAGGATGGATGGTGAAAAGATTGATATAGTTAACCGTTTTAGTTTACTTGGCTCTACAGTCAACACTCTTGGTACCAGCAGCCGGGAAATCAGGAGATGAATTGCCTTGGGAAAGTCAGCTGTGAGGGACCTCTTAAGAGTACTGAAGAGCAATGATGTCAGGCTGGAGACTAAGGTGCACCTGATCCAAGCTATAGTCTTAGCAATTACGTTCTATGCATCAGAGAGTTGGACAGTGAATAGGGATGATAGAAAGAGAATTGATGCCTTTGAGCTGTGGTGCTGGAGAATAGTGTTGAATGTACCATGGACTGTAAGGAGAACAAACAGGTTTGTCATGGAGAGGGTGAAGCTGGAATGCTCCTTGGAGTCAAGGATTCTGAAGCTTCATCTTACATATTTTGGGCATGTTGCAAGGAGGGACTGGTCCTTGGAGAGGGACATTATGTTTGGGAGAGTGAAGGGATGGTGGACGGTGCAGGAGAGGAAGACCCTTGATGAGATGGATCAATTCCGTGATTGGGGTGGTGGAAATGGATGTGTCAGAGACAGCGAGGTTGGCACAACATAGAGCAGGGTTTAGTGCTCTTGTACATAGGGTCGCTATGAGTCTCAAGTAACTCAATGACACATAACAACAACAAGGAGGATTTAATTGCATTCTATTATTAAGAGGAGAAAGTGCACAGATTTCACATCTAAGATGTTGCAAAAGAAGAATTGGACTTTAAACTTTAAAATCAGTATTTCTTTTTATAAAAACCTCCCTTCTCTAAACTGTTATCTTCATATTTTCTCATAGTTTACCTATTCTAACAACAACAACAACCACAACATTACTGTTTTTAGAAGAGAACAGACCATTTATTTACATATTTTTAAAAAACACCTAGTATTAACCACTTCTTTTTTTTACATTTCTTTAAATAATTTTAATGAACATTTACAGAGAATTTGGATTTCCATTCATTCATTGCTGCACTACTCTACCCGCCCAGCCCTCTCCCCGCGCCCCTTCTTTATTTTTTAAATAATTTTAATGAACATTTACAGAGATTTTGGATTTCCATTCATTCATTGCTGCACTTCTCTACCCGCCCCCCACACCCCAGTTTACTCCCCTCCTCCAAAAGCAAAAGGCTCCCTCCCTGGTACACAATCCACCCCCGCATCCCTCCCACCGCCCCAAGTACATTCCACTATGCAACTCTTGTGATAACCACAATACCCTATCATACATCGCTTTTATTCACTCCCTCATCTGTTTCAGTGCAGTATACACAATTTATCCAGTTTTTAAGGTGAAAGATGAGCGATCTCCTCCTGTGCCGTTTACAGCCTTTAAAAACCCACTAAAGGATCAGCTATGAGGCAGCTTTGACTCAGTGTCAATGAATCTGAGTATTCTTGATTAATAAGCTAACATAGTGTTGTGTACTTTATTCTTGGAAGGAAATCTACCAATAAATACATAAAATCAATGAGATCATCATTGAAGGGATATAAACGGATTATACAAGGGGGAAAAAAAGGCACATGAGCAAGGAAACACTGCCTGGTTCAAAACTGGGAAAGGCATTCGCCAAAGGGATGTGTCCTGTCTCCATACCTTTTCGACCTTTATGCAGAACAGATTATCTGAAAGGCTGGCCTTTATGAGAAGAAAT
>NW_006399840.1:12547111-12548325 GCF_000299155.1 Elephantulus edwardii | reverse complement strand
TGAGGTGGATTGATTCAGTGACTGGGGTAATTGGGATGGGTGTGTCAGAGACAGTGTGATTGGCACAGGACAGAGCAGGGTTTAGGGCTGTTGTACATAGGGTCGCTATGAGTCACAGACAGCCCATAACAACACAAAAACAACATACCTGGAACCCAAGTAATACTCTCCAAAGTGCAGAAGTGAAAGTGACTTTATTAAAACTTAACTCGCAGCACAAAAGCAGGCTGGTTATGAGACATCAGCATATGGAACTGAATACTACATCCAATTACAATGTGTGAAGATCATGGTGTTTTAGTGGTAGAATTCTTGCCCTCCATCAAATAGACTTGAGTTCTATTCCCAATTAAGGATCCCAAAGCACAACTGCTATCCATTTGTTGTTGAAAGCTTTCATGTTGCTATGCTAAACGGGTATAAAAAGAGCAATGGCTACATGAGGAGTGCCATTTCTGGTCTTTGTCAACTTCACAGAAGGAAACTACCCCCATCCACAGCATAAGTAACACAAAACCAAAACCAGGTCAGATATGTCCTGCACTCTCTTTTATTCATCTCAATAACACTCCTACGGCGCTGGTGAGTCCAAAATCTGATGTGATACCTCACAGACCACACAAAACCAAACTGGCGAAGTAAAAAGTTTATAATCTAAATTAATAACAGAATACAGTCGAGACAGCCCCTGAAATATGCACTCAGCCTCAAGCTTTATGACCTTTAGTGTTCCCAAATTCTCAATCCTACAAATATTGACTTTCCACCCACAATTGTCCAACAAAGTTCTCAGTCCTGCCAATATTTTCTTACCTCCCCAATACTTTCTTCCCTCCCCAATTGTCCAACAGAGTTCTCAATCCTGCCATTATTGGCTTCCCCTCCAAAGTCTCATCTCACCTCACTTCAATTCTCCAGTTCAGCCATGGCTGCTGCTGCTATCCAAAAGCGTGTTCTACATTTCACCTCATTGGGGGAGGTTTCTCTGGCTGGGGGAAGAATTCCCTCTTCTGGTGGGAAACAAATTGGGTCTCTGCAGCTAGAGCTCTTCAATTTATTGTCAAGACTAGCCAGTACCCTTCTTGTTGTTGAGACTGGCCAGTCTCCTTGCGGAATGGTAGACATCTAATCCTCTTGTGAACAGGCCAATAAACCCACTTTTTGCATTGTCTCACTCATCCACATGTTGTTGTTGTTGTTATGTGCCGTCGAGT
>NW_006399840.1:12538508-12539618 GCF_000299155.1 Elephantulus edwardii | reverse complement strand
TTGAAATGCATGTCCTGCCCAGATTGACAAGGACAGACATAGAACACTTAAATAGACTCATCACAAGAGAAGAAACTGAAAAGGTCATAAAAGACTTCCCATAAGAAAAATATTGGCCCAGATGGTTTCACAGTTGAATTTTACCAAACTATTCAGAGAGGATTTAACACCCAATATGCTTAAATCATTTCAAAAAATTGAAAAAGAAGGAACACTTTAAGAGTCATTCTATGAAGCAAGCATAACCCTAATACCAAAACCAGGCAAGGATATTACCAAGGGGGAAAAAAAAACCTCAACTACAGACCAATATCATTCATGAACATCAATGCAAAAATCCTTAACAAAATCCTAGGCAATTTAATCCAAAAGCATAATTCACCATGACCAAGTGGTATTCATAACAGGTATGCAAAGGTGGTTCAACATAAGAAAAACAATCAAAATAATTAGCTATGTTAAAAAAATAAATAATAAGAACCACATAATCTTAGAAATTGATGCAGAAAATGCATTTGATAAAATCCAACACTTCTTCCTGATAAAGACACCCAGCAAACTTGGAATAGAGGGGAATTTCCTCAACATAATCAAAAGTATATATGCAAAACCAAGAGCTAACAAAATTCTCAATCGAGAAAGAATAAAAACGTTTTCTTTGCAAACAAGGAAGAGACAAGGATGCCCACTCTCACCACTTTTTTTTCAATATTGTACTGCAAGTGCTTGCTGAGGCAATACAACAAGAGAAGGAAATAAAAGGCATCCAGATTGGCAAAGAGATGGTTAAAATGTCACTATATGTAGATGATATGATAGTGTACACAGAAAACACCAAAGACTCTAGAGTTAATAGGCCAATTTAGTAGAGTGGCAGGATATAAGATCAATATAAAAAAATTAATAGGATTCCTCAATAGTAACAAAGAGAACTCAGAGAAGGAAATAGAAAAAGGAATAACATTTATAATGGTCAATCACAAATTGAGATACTTGGGAGTGAACCTAACTAGAGATAAAAAAAGACCTGTTGTTGTTGTTGTTATGTGCCGTCGAGTCGCCTGCGACTCATAGAGATCCTATGTACAACAGCCCTAAACTCCACTCTGT
>NW_006399840.1:12536383-12537782 GCF_000299155.1 Elephantulus edwardii | reverse complement strand
GCTGCTTTGAAGGAATTGGCAAAAAAATAAGGCCCCAGCAATAGAGGACATACCAATTGATGTATTTCAACTAACAGATGGTGTCCTAGATGTGATAAACAAGCTGTGCCAAGAAATCTGGAGGATAACCACTTGGCCAACTGACTGGAAGAGATCTATATTTGTTTACATTCCAAAGAAAAGTGACCCAACAGAGTCAAACAATATCATTGATATCACATGTAAGCAAGATTCTGGTGAAGATTATCCAAAAACTACTGGAACAGCACATCAACAGAGAACTCACAAGTACAGGTTCAGTTTAGACAGGGTCATGGTACTAGGGATATTACAGCTAATGTTAGATGGATCTTGGCTTCAAGCAGGAAATACCAGAGGTATGTCTATCTGTGTTTCATTGATTATGCAAAGGCATTTGACTGTATGGATCACAGCAAATTGTGGCTGACTGTGAGCAGAATGGAAATCCCAGATTGTGCTGATGCAAAACCTATACTTGGACCAGGAGGCAGTCATCAGAACAGAGCATGGAGACATTGCATGTTTCCAAATTGGGAAAGGTATACGCCAGGGATATGTTCTATCTCCATACCTTTTCAACCTATATAAAGGTTTTAGATATCCATAAAAAATGCAAAAAATTATAAAAAATAAGCAATAGTATTAGTAAGAAAATCACACACCAAATTTGAGAACCACAAAGGCCTGAGAGAGACAATTACCTAGTAACAATAAGTTGTTACCTTTTTGCCTTGTTGTGGTGGTGGTGGTGTACTGTATAGTTGGAACCCATGGCTGACCCTTCAGCGAGTTTTCAGAGGCAGTTAATCACACAAGAAGAGATTGCCTATCCTTCTCCCGCAGGCTGGTGGCCCCAAATTTTGTGCCTTCAAGATTGTGTGCATCTTCTTGTCAGTAGGCCACCAAAACTCCCTCAGTAAATAAAATCATTACAATGACACCTATCCCCCAGGAAATTAAATGAGAAAGCTGAAATACATAGGTTTACTAATCTGGGTCCTTTATACTATATCCAGACCCATACAGTAATGTTTGTTGTTTTGCCATTGAGTTGGCCCCTTAAGATTCAAAGTAAGCTTGGGCATAATAACAAAATATTACTCAAGTTCTGTGCCACTTAAAAGATTAGTTGCTTATAGGATTCTTGTGACCCATGTTATGTTTTTATTGGCACACCTTTGGAAGGTGATCTCCAGGTCTCTCATACCCCTGTCTTAATGTAGCAACTCCATTGAAACCTGTTATGGAGTTTATCTTTTTAAAAATATAATTTTGTTGCAATTTTAAAGAAAGTTTACAGAAAAGTTGGGTTTTCATTCATTGTTGCACATTTTGCCCCCCCTTTCTCCCTTCCCCTTTCCTCAGTTCACCTTTTTTC
>NW_006399840.1:12528338-12532023 GCF_000299155.1 Elephantulus edwardii | reverse complement strand
TTTTATTTGGTGCATAGATTTCGACCAAGGTTATGTCTTCATGATCTATTCCACCTTTAATCAGTATGTATTGCCCTTCCTTATCTTCAATGGTCGAAATCTATTTTATCAGAGATTAATATTGACATTCCTACTTTTTCGAGGTTGCTATTTGGTTGCTGTATTTTTTCCAGCCTTTGATTTCGAGTCTGTGTTATCTTCCTTTTTATATGTTTCTCTTGTAGGCAACATATTGATGGGATTTTTCATTTATCCATTCTGCTACTCTTTTCTCCTAATTGGTGCATTTAGTCCATTCATATTAAGTGTGATTATTGTCAGGCCAAGTTTTACTATTGCCATTTTGCTATGGGTTTTTTTTTTCTTCTTCTTCTTCTTCTTTCCCCCCCTCCCCCCTGCTGTTTCTGGGTACTATAGTCATTCACTTTCCTTTGGAATCTCTCTGTGTAGAACTTTATTTCTTGTAGTTTTTGTCTTGTTTACATAAATTCCTTAATGTCTTTCTTTTCTGTAAAGAATCTAATGTTCCCTTTGAATTTGATAGAGAGCTATATTGAATCTAAGATTCTTGGCTGACAATTGTTATTTTTTACCTTTCTTTCCATGGCATCCCATTGACATCTAGCTCACAAGGTTTCTCCTCATTAGAACTTAATTTAATTGTTTCCCCCTTTGTAGGTAACACTTCGTTTCTTTCATACTGCTTTTATAATTCTATCCTTATCTTTTAATTTGGAGAAATAAATATGATGTATTTTGCTTTTTTGGTCTAGTCTATTTGATTGTCTCTTTGCTTCTTGAATGTGGATGTCCCTATTCTACAAAACACCTTAGTATTTTTTTTTCTCATACTTCTTTCACAATCTTCATAGTGATTTCCCTGTCACTCCCTTGTTCTGGAATTCTAATCATACACACATTATTCCATTTGATGTCATCCCACATAATTCTAATGTTTTCTTCATTTTCTTTAAGTCTCATCTCTGAATTTTGTTAAGTATGTTTCTGATGAGGCTCTTGTCTTCCAGCTCACTCACTCTATGTACCATCTTTTCAGTTCTACTTTTTTTGTCCTATCAGTGTGTTGGACACTTCTGCTATTTCTGTCTTATTATTCTGGATTGCATTTTCAGGTTTTTCTGTTATTTCCAGTACTATGTTTGCTGTACCCTTTCTGTCTTGTGATAATTTTTAAATTTCCTGTACCTATCTATTCTATCATTTTTTTTCTTCCATTTTTTTTTTGTATTTTCATTCATATCTGTTCAAATTTCTCCTTATCGATGTATTTCTTCTGGATTGTTGTCTCTAAAGTATTTGCTTTCTTATTGACTTAAATTGTTTCTTCTTTACAAATTCTTCTTTAAATTGTTGCATCTTTTTCTGTAGCTGATCAAATAACTCAAGGTCAATCTATTTCTTCTGGTTCTCTCTACCTGGGTTATTCATTGGGTCTGCTTTTTTAGGAGAAGGGTTATTTTATTTTTTTTTATAATGGCTGATGTGGATTGCTGCTTTCTTGACATTATGGGTGTCTTTTCTTAGTAGATATTAGAGTGTTATAACTATGAGATTACCCAGGGTTCAGCAATGTTTTGTGACGCACCAATAAATGTGTGCTCCCTTCTTGACCAGAGTCCTGGCCAGAGGCCTGACAGCAGTCTTACCCCAAAGTACCTGAATGACCATGGAGGAAGCCTGTTGCTCCCTTCTGGAAGTGGCTTCTCGCCTCCATTGAGGTGCCCAGGACCTCTCTGTTGCTTGAATTAAGGAGACTTGCATGGCCAAGCTAGATATCAGTTTTCCCCCCAAATATCTGTGGGAGCAGCACAGGCAGCGCAGCCCTGCTTCCTGCTGTGTAGTCTTATTGACAATTATTTTAAGATAAACTAATGCATAGTTGTAACTTTATATTATTTGTTTGTCCCAAGCTTTCTCTACCTCAAGACATCAGCAATTTTGTTTATTATGGAAAGAGTAAGGGTGGCAAGAGGTCAGACACATATAACCTCTATTAATTTCCCAAACACAGTTTCCATCAGCAATATCCACAACAAGAAACTAATTCCCATAAGTCTTGATTGGTATCCATGCTACCATACCTACTTATCCTAATTACAACACCATTCTTGCTGCTCTACAAGTGGGTATGAAATACCCTGCAATGTCCACATAGATCTCACATAATTGTATTTGTGGTTATATAATTTATTAAAGAAGTTAACAATTCAAGTTGGCAGCAGGACACAATTCCTCAGTCAGGATAATTTGTCAAGTGTTCTTACAGAATATTCAGTCTTCAGCCTTGTAATTTTAGGCTAGTATCACAAAGGTTTTTAGTCTTTATCAATTTTGGCTTCCCTCCCTAGTCCTCCAGCAATCTTGAACTAAAGACCTTGCTCTGTCTGTGTGAGGATGCCATCCCAAACTGTCTATCTCATGTCAGTCCCTGATTCTCTGCTGAGGCTGCTGATGCTTTTGTGTAGATCCTGGTCTGATTACACAGGAATGTCTGACCCAGAAGGACATGAGCTGAACGCACTTCTTCTTCCATGCTGGTAATGAGATTTTCACTTTCACTGCTAAACCTGCTCAGTTTATATTTTGTAAGTGGAAATACAAACCAATCCCATAATGATTCGTATGCATATTTTAGGTCACCACCTAGTTGTGTGGTGAAAGTTAAAGGGAGCTCTGGTGACCTGGTGGCAAGGAGTCATACTGGTAACACCTCCAAGGTATGAGATTCTAATCCAACTGCTTCCATGAAAGAAAGATGAGCAATTTACTCCCATGTGATTTACTGCTTCTGAAAACCCACTGGAAGATCAGCTATGTATCAGTTCTGACATGATGATACACAGCAACAGCAATAACCAATTATGCGGTAAAATCCAATGACAATGACTAGGAAAACTACTTTGAACAATAAACCCATTTTCTTCAGTTCGTACCATCAAGATATACATTGCTCAAATAAAATACACAGATTTAATATTGAAGAAATTTTATAGTAACTATATTTTAGCCCGTGGCCCAAGGTACATCACTGTAGATGTCAAATGAATCTTAAATGAAAGCAGAGAATACCAGAATGTTTCCTTGTGTTTTACTATGAAAAGACATTTGTATGAATCCTAAAAAACTATGGCTAACATTGAGAAAAAGGAAAGTTTCAGAACATTTAATTATGGTTGAGTGAAATCTGCATCTAGAGAAAGAAGCCACTGTCCGAATAAACTAAGGAAGCTGGAGGGGTTAAAAACTAGATATACAATGAACACCCATGTTTATTGTGGCTTTGTTCACAATAGAAAAGATTTGGAAACAGCCCAAGTGCCCATCAACAAAGGAATGGATAGAGAAGCTCTGGTATATTCACACAATGGAATACTACGCTGCATTGAAAAACAAGGAACTCATGCAATATTATTCAAATTGGGTGACCCTGGAGGACATTATACTGAGAGAAATATCTCAGTCACAAAGGGACAAATATTACAAACTGCCACTGTTGTAAAATGGGACTGACATCAGGGTTGGGGTAGACTGAGAAAGATGGGATAAATAATGTATATTTCATTGAAAGAGATGAGGGAGAGAACTGTTTAAAAGGGATATGTGATTAGGTATTATTGTCATGACAGGAGTCCAGAACGAAGGCTGCATAGTGGAGTGGACTTGG
>NW_006399840.1:12526537-12527981 GCF_000299155.1 Elephantulus edwardii | reverse complement strand
TGAAACACTTACTGCAAAGGGTCAAAGACTATAGTCTTCAATATAAATTTCATGTCAACATCAAAAAACAAAAATATTCAACACTAGATCAATAGACAAATCATGATAGATGACAAAAAGACTGACGTCATCAATTATTTTATTTTGCTTGGATCCACACACATAGTAACAATACTCAAGAAATAAAAAAATGTGTTACATTAGGAAATTTTGCTGTCATGTACCTGTCCAAAGCAATAAAGAACAACGATGTCTGTTTAAAGACTAAGGAACACTTGATACAAGTTGTAGAATTTTCATCTACTTGCTATACATCTACAAGTTGGACAATGAATAAGGATGACAGAGAAAGCATCTATGCCTTTGGACTGTGGTATTACAGAAGGGTAGTATAAATATTCTGCCAAAACCCAAAAGAACGAACAAGTCTGTCTTGCAGTAAGTACAGCCAGGATGCTCTTTAGAGGAAAGGATGGTGAAATTTTGCCTTATGTACGTTGGGCATATTGTCAGGATGCCAAGTTCTTGAAAAAATATATTATGATGAGAAAGGTGGAGAGTCAGAGAAAGAGAGAAGTTCCACAAATGGATTGACACAGTGATTGTGATACACTGGGCTTGAGCATATTAGACACAGAATGGTTCAGGACAGGGGAAGATTCCTTGTTGATAGTATCAGTATGAGTCTTGGTCAACTCAATGCCTTCTCCATCCTTCATTATGCTGCCAATTGGCTCAATGGTGAGAATTTTTGTTTTCTTGACGCTAAAATGCAATTTATATTGAGTGCTGCAGTCTTGACCTTCTGCAGAAAATACTTCAAGTCCTCAGTTTCGGTAAGCAAGGTTGTATCATCTGCATAATGTAGGTGAGTTGTCTTCCAATTCTAATGCCATGTTCTTCTTCATAAATTCAAACCTTCTGAATGATCTATTCTACATATAGATTGAAGATGTATGGAGAAAGAATATACCCCTGACACATTCTTTACTGAGTTTAAACTGTGCAGTATATCTTTGTTCTGCCCAAAAAACTGCTTCCTCGGCTAAGTATGGGATTTACATGAGCATAATTAAATTTTCTTGGATTCCTGTTCATCTCAATATTAGCAGAGTCACTCCACCAGAAAAAATGGATCAATAAATGCATGAAGAAATGCTCGAAATCTCTAGGAGAAACTCAATATCCACAGCCAGACCAAGCCAGGTGCTGATGGTGGATGGAACAAGCCATTAGTTACTCATGTGTAGATTCAAATTGAGGCTGAAGAAAAGGAAAAACATCCACAGAAACCAAAATACAATTTTGAGTCTATGCTACCTGAATTTAAAATTTATTTTCATGATAGATTTGACACATTGAACACCAGTGATTGAAGATCAGATGAGTTGTGGGATGACATCATGGATATCATCAATAAAAAGAGCAAAAAATCATTACAAAG
>NW_006399840.1:12524030-12524861 GCF_000299155.1 Elephantulus edwardii | reverse complement strand
TTAGGATTGATCCCTGGTGTACATCTTTCCTAATTTTGAACCATGCAACATTTCCTTGTTCTGTTCTCATGACTGCCTCCTGGTCCAAAAATAGATTTTGTGTAAGCTCAATCAAGTGTTCTGGAATTTCCATTCTTCTCAGAGTTTGAAGTATTAAAAACCAATGATCAGAGATCTGATTAGTTGTGTCATGATTTCAAGGATATCATCTATGAAGGGAATGAAAGTTCATTCCAAAGACAGAGGAGGATGAAAAAAACCAAAATGAATGTCTGAAGAGACTCTGGAGATTGTTTTAGTGTCTAAAGAACCCAAAACCAAAGGGAAATTTGCTGAAGTAAAAGACTTAAGCTAAATATTGAAAAAGACAGCTTGAAAAGATAAAGCCAGGTATTATAAGGGAATGTATAGAGAGATAGAATAGAAGAATAAAAAGGGAAGAACTTGCTCAGCACTTCTGAAGCTGAGAGAAGTGAAAAAAAAAAAAAAAGGTAAACCTCTAGTAGCCCATATTGAAAGACACTGTGGGCAATATGTTTAATGATCCAGGAAGCATCAAAAGAAAATGGAGAGAATACCTCAAGTCACTGTACAAAATGAACTGGTGACACTGAAAAATTTCAGAAAAACCATATGTGCAGGAGGCAATGGTAATGAAGGAGGAAGTGGAAAGGGCATTGAAGGCACTGGCAAAAAAGAAGGCCATAGAAATTTGTAGGATACCAATTGACATGTATTCGCACAATGGAATACTATGCTGCATTAAAAAACAAGGAACTCATGCAATATTATTCAAAATGGTTGACTCTGGAGAACATTATGCTGAGTGAA
>NW_006399840.1:12504397-12522525 GCF_000299155.1 Elephantulus edwardii | reverse complement strand
AAGAAGAATGTGGCATCAAGATCAGAGGAAGACTCATAAATAACCTGTGTTATATAGATGGCATAATTTTGCTTGCTGAAGTTGAGGACAACTTGAAATACTTGCTGTTAGAAGATCAAAGAATATAGACTTCAATATAAATTGTATCTCAATGTCAAGAAAAGAAGAATTCTTACCACTGGACTGATAGGCAACATCATGATAGATGAAAAAAAGATTGAAACCGTCAATAACTTCATCTTACTTGAATCCACATTCAACTTTCTTTGTAGCAGCAATCAGGAGATCAGGAGAAACACTGGATTGGGAAAGTTAACAACCTCTCCAAATTACTGAGGAGAAATGATGTCAGTTTGAGGATTAAAGTGCATCTGATTCAGGCCATGGTCTTTCTGATCACTTGCTCTGCATCTGAGAGCTGCAAAATGAATGAGGATGACAGAAGAATTGATGTCTTCGTGCTGTGGTGTTGGAGAACAATACTGAACATCCCATGGACTTCCAAAAGAACAAACTGGTATGGCTGAGAAAATGCAGCCAGATTGCTCTTTAGAGGCAAATATGATAAAGCTTCCCCTCACATATTTGGGCAAGTTGCTTGTTGTTCTTTTTATTGTTGATTTCCTTCGAGTCAGTCAAGCATGACTCATAGTGACCCTAATAACAAAAGACCTGAAGACCCTCTATAATTATCAACCTTTATCAAAGTTTATAGAGTTTTGGGAGGCATGGTAGTTTAGAAAGTGGATGCCACTCCTGCTTCCAAATCTGTGATAGTATGTCAGCGAAAGGGAGGAAGACCTTCAGTAGGGTGGATTGACACAATGACTGCACAATAGGCTCTAGTGTGTCAGGTAGTGTTCTCCAATACTTTTGAGAAGTCCTTGACAGATTTTTATGTAAATATGCATACAATATTATATACATCAAATTGGTTCATTTTAATATAAATGAATAATTTTTCCTAAAACACCTTTTATGTATTTGTTAATGATCATAAGTATTTACTCTTATGTAAATTAATTGTTGTTGTTGCTGTGTACTGTCAAGTCAGAAGTGACTCATAGTTGACCTACTGGTGGGTTTTCAGAGGAGATTGCCCATCCTTCTTGCGATGAATGGATTCAAACTATGTCTTTGCGCTGGCAGCACAATTATTTACAACTAAGCCACAGATCCCTTATGGGAATTAATAGCCTATATTAATGGATTCCATTTAAAACAGTTTATTATTTTAAATCACACTTGCATTCCTGGAATAAAGTTTTCTCGAATATAGTGTCTTTTTAAATGTGCCACTGGTTATTGCATGTTAATATTTCATTATTTCATTGAATATTTTTACATTAATCTTGCATATGAATTTTACCTATAGTTCTTTTTGCTGTAATCCTTACCATAGTTTTAGAATCAACATTATGCTGATTTAAAAGAAAATATTTTGGAGGTTTTTCTTTCTAGCTTCTAAAATAATTTAAATAATTAGAGTTTTTCTGTTAAGTAAATTTTCCTATAAACTAAATTCTTCAGGAATGTATGCTGTTTTAATTACTTTCCCTAGTTCATCTCTGGTAATTATTTAAATATTCTGCCTCAAGTGGAAATTATTTTAGCCAGTGTGGTTCATTGTTCTGGAAGCTCTTGGGAAACACTTGAGAAGATATTCTTCATTTATTTACATCATAAAATCATTCTTAGCACCAAGAGTATATACACAATAATCATATATTAAAATGGTTAGTGCAAGAATTGATGATGTGTAATAGTACCTGTTGGAATTTTTGAGATTTTTTTTTTTTCAAGAAAGAAACTTGAATAAGTTGTTGTCCTTAAAAGCTGGTGGTGCTAATCAATTGTATATACTTTTCTAACTCCTAAAAGTGTTAGTTATTCCCAAACCCTGTAGTACTGATTCAAGAGTCACAAACGTCAGTCTTTCAATCAAAGTTTTTACTGTAACTTAGCAAGTCTACTGGTATACGTGAAAGTATGAATCTAGTTTCAGCTTAAGGTAAGAACTTCTGGGATGAATCTAAGAATTCATTTTTCTTTATTGGCTTTTTATGATATAGATATTGTTGTTGTTGTTGTTATATGCTGCTGATTCAGTTGCCTGCGACTCATAGGGACTCTAAACTCTGCCCTATCCTGTGCAAATCTCACCATCTCCAACACACCTACTCCCATTACCCCAGTCACTGAAACAATCCATCTCATTGAGGGTCTTCCTCTCCTATGCTGTCTCTCCACCCTCCCAAGCGTGATGTCCCTCTGCAAGGACTGGTCCCTCCTTACAACATGTCCAAAGCATGTCAGACAAAGCTTCAGAATCCTTGCCTCCAAGGAGTAGCCAGGCTCACCCTCTCCAGGACAAACCTGTTTGTTTTCCTAGGAGTCCATGGTATATTCAATACTGTTCTCCAGCACCACAGCTCAAAGGCATCAATTTTTCTTCTGTTGTCCATAGTCATTGTCGAGATCTCTGATGCATAGCAAGTGATTGAAAAGACCATGGCATGTATCCGGTGCATCTTAGTCTCCAGAATGACATCTTTGCACTCAGCACTTTAGAGAGGTTTCTAACCACAAACTTTCCCATCACAATACGTCTTTTAATTTCCTGGCTGCTGGTGCCAAGAGTGTTTGTTGACTGTGGATCCAAGCAAACCAAAACTGTGAACAATCTCAATCTCTTCACCATCCATTATGATGCTGCCAATCAGCCCAGTGGTGAGAATCTTTGTTTTCTTGATATTAAGTCTCAATCCACACTGAAGACCGCAGTCTCTGACCTTCCACAGCAAGTGTTTCAGGTCCTTCTCAGTTTCAGCAAGCAGGGTTGTGTCATCTGCATAATGCAGATTGTTGAGGAGTCTTCCTCCAATCCTGATGCCACATTTCTTCTCATAGAGCCCAGCCTCCCAGTTAATCTGTTCTGCATGAAGATTGAAAAGGTATGGAGACAGGATACATCCCTGGCATACACCCTTCCCAATTTTGAGCCATGCAGTGTTTCCTTGCTCTGTTCTGATGACTGCCTCCTGGTCCAAGCATAGGTTTTGCATTAGCATGATCAAGTGTTCTGGGATTCCCATTCTTCTCAGAGTCAGCCATAGTTCGTTATGATCCACAGTCAAATGCCTTTGAATAATCATTGAAACCAAAATAGATATTCGTCTGGTCCTCCCTGCTTTCAGCCAAGATCCATCTAACATTAGCTACAATATCCCTAGTACCAAAGCATTTTTAAATTTTAATTGTATTTTCCATAAAAGTTTTAATATACAAATTTATCTAAAATAAATATTTTTTTTTTCCTGACTGATTGCCATTGAATTGGAGCCAACTCGTTGTTGCCTCTGTAAGGGTTCCCAGAGGCTATAAGTCTCATGGAAGGAGATTGTCTCTGTCTTCCACTTGTGAATTTGACCTGACCTCCTTTAACAGCACAACTCCCTATGGACTACACCACTAGAGTTGATAGATATTTATATAAACATACGTATGTTTGTATGTATATATTGTAACAGAAAAAGATCTGTTTTTCAAGTGGGTGGAACTGCTTGAGAGTATGAACCAATCTGAAGGCCATATGTAATACTTAGTTAATCCTTAGCATTTTAATCATCTGGATTTTGCAATACTTTTGTGTTCTGTAGAAAAAGCAAATATGCTCTATGATTAAGAAAATCTTTAAAATATTTCAGTTCCCTTATGTTTTAATTTTTTCAAGCTTGTCTTAGACTTTTGCCATCTGAATGACTAATGCAGAGGGCTATTTTTTCACCCTGTTATAATTATCATCCCTAATGAGAATTAAGAAATATATATTTTTCCGTTTTAATATCTTTGGAGAAGAATCATGGATGGAATATATGTTTTTTCTTTTTAATATCTTTAAAGAAGAATCATAGATAAGCAAGATACAGCTGCATTTAGGGTTATCAAATGTCCCTAAGTTTAAGCACATTCTCAAACATGTTTCCCTGAAAACTTGTATATTATTTACAATCTTTTCCCTTGTGTGTTTAAAGAAAATGGAAGCCTAATGGTTTTTTTGGTGTGTTGTTGATGTGTGTGTGTGTGTGTGTGTGTGTGTGTGTATTCTTGACTCACCAGAAAGTTTTATAACGCTGTTTAGATGTCCAAGAAGATTTTCCTTGCTGGTTTTTGTAAAATCAATATACTCTCTCAATAATAGAAGAAGGGATGAAGCTCATATAAAATCCCTAAAAACCGAAATTTGATTTAGAACAAGAAAGCAATAAGATTTGAATTAGTTCTAAATTTGGCTAATTCTTTCATTAAGTACTTGGTAGGAAATCTTCATCTACTAACTTCAAATGAACAATTTTATGTGTGAAATTTCTTGTGTTTATATCCATTTCTAAGCCAAACTATGCATTTTTGATCATTTTCCCAAGAAAATATAGACTCGCAAGTTCTGTGAGCATGTTATTGTATGCACTTTAAGATAACTTGTGACAAAAAAGTTTAAAATTCTGGTTTAAGGAAAAATATTAAGAGAATCTAGATTATGTATTGCATTATAAAGTAATCTGTATTAATGAATTAAAGTAATTGGATTTAAGCAAGTTGTGGTGTTAAGGATTTACTGTTCCAAATGGCTTTCCTAGCTAGTCATTGACTTCGCCATTGCTATGTGGATGGCCTAGAATATGTCAGTAGATTGTGCTAGCCTATTCACACAGGGATTGACTGGTCTCCCCATTAAACTGGACAAATTCTCAACAGAAATAGAAAACTTCACCACCAGCAAAGAAGATACAGACAGCTTTTGGGGACCAGAGATTCCTGCACCAGCCAGATCTACAAGAGAGCAGCAGCCATCTGAACAGAGAAAAAGAGGTCCTGCAAGAGATAGAACTGACATTGGGACTGCTACTCTATAGAACTGGAACTAACAGCTCTTACTTAAGCTTGTTGGAGGACTGAGGGGAGAGGGAGAAACTCATGATAGATAGGACTAAGAACTTTGTAACACTGGACTAAAGCTAAGAAGTTGAAGGCTGAGAAGCCCATTTGGAAAGTTGTCCTGACTAAATTATTCTGTCTTTCTATCAACCACAATTATAGCCTTTTAACTTCCCTAATATGGTTCAGTGTGGTCTGTGAGATATTGCAATGGATTTTGGACCTACTAGAAGAGTAAGATGGTGTTGGGATGAGTACAAAGTGGTGCAGGAGTGTAACAGACATATCTGATATTAGAGGAATTAATTTTGTGTTGTGGATATTGTTGATGGGGACAATTCCTCTTTATGGAGTTGTTAAAGGTCTTCCCCAGAGAGCCATTGCTCTTTTGACACAATCAAGAATGTTTTACACACCTAAAAGTATAAAATAATTTTCAAATATTTCAACAATTTTTATATAGACAATACTGATTTTGTTTGCCATCCAGTTGGGAGGCCCAAAGATGACTCTCTAGTGGATTTCCAGAGGCAATAAATTCCATCGGAGGAGATTGTCCTTCTCCTGTGGAGCAGCTGTTGTATTCAAACCATGTGATTTTGGGATTGGGACCACCAGTGCTTTATGTAGGAGTATAAAATAATAAGGCTTCATCTTTATTTCATAAATTGTCTTGAGTTTGTAGTGGTAAGGCTAGGGATTATGATATTATAGGAAAAGAGTCATCTATATATGATTTAAAATCTTGGATTTGATTTTTTTAACTACTCTGAGTTGATTTTCTCATGTATAAATAGGAAAAAGAAATCAACTTTGGAAGCAGGAGTAGCATACACTTCCTAAACAACATGCTTTTGGAAACCCTATGAACTTTGATGAATGACAATAATTATACACATGCTTTAGGCCTTTGATTCATAGGGTCGCTATGAGTCACGCTCGATTTGATAGCAGTTAACAACAACAAGTTTGTTATTAAGATTTGTACAAGATGTGTAAAAGCATAAGCATCATACCTGAAAACAGACTGATATCCAGAAAATGCAAATTTTATTACAGCATATGAGTACTCAATGAATAGTGATGTTCCAGCCCTGAGAAGATCATCTATGGTGATGTTGTTGTCTTTATGTGCCGTTTAGTCACCTGCAACTCATAACAACTCTTTATACGAGAGTTTGGAAGCTTGCCCTATCCGGAGCCAGTCTCAATGACTCCAGCATACCTACTGCCATTGCCACTGTTACCGTATTAATCCATCTCATTCAGGGTCTTCCTCTCCTGTGCTTTCACTCCACCCCTCCTCTCCAAAAACATTGTTCTTCTCCAAGGATTGGTCCCTCTTTGGCCATATGCACATAGCATGTGAGACAGAGCTTCAAAATCCTAGCCTCCAGGGAGAAACTTGGTTTCATCCTCTCCAAGACAGACATATTTCTTTTCTTGGCAATCCATGTTAAGTTCAAAACCCTTCTCCAGCACCACAACTCAAAGTCATTGATTCTTCTTCTGTCATCCTTAGTCATCATCAAGTTCTCGGATACATAGTAAGTGATTACAAAGACCATGGCCTGCATCAGTGGTACCTTAGTCTCTGCACTGACATAGTTGCTTCTTAGCACTCTGGAGTGGTCTCTGACAGCAGATTTTCCCAGTGAAATTAATATTTTTATTTCCTTCCTGCTGGTGATATTAATGTTGATATGGAGGCAAGCAAGCTGTAATTGTTAACAAACTCAATCTCTTCTCCATCTATCATGATACGGCCAGCTGGCCCAGTGGTAAGAATCTTTGTCTTCTTGATGTTGAGTTTCAATCAATGTTCTTGACCTTCTGCAGCAAGTGTTTCAGGTCTTTCTCAATTTCAGCAACCAAGGTTGTGTCATCTGTATAACGTATGTTGTTGGTGAGTCTTCCTCTAATCCTGGTGCAACATTCCTCCTCATAAAGCCCATCCTTCCAGATGATCTATTCTGCATACAGATTGAAAAGGTATGGAGATTGGACACATTCCTGATGTACTCTTTTTCTGATTTTTGAACCATGCAGTGCTTCCTTGCTCTGTTCCAAGGACTGCTTTCTAGTCTGAGCATAGGTTTCACATAAGCACAATCAAGTGTTCTGGGATTCTCATTCTCCTCAATGTTAGGTAAAATTTGTGTGAACCACAAAGCCAAATGCTCTTGCATAGTCAATGAAACACAGATAGACATTTTACTGGCACTCTTTGTTTTCTACCAAGATCCATCTGACATTGGCGTTAATGTTTCTAGTGCCATGACCTCTTCTAAACTGCTTGTATTTCTGATGTTTCTCTGTCAATGTACTGTTCCAGTCGTTTTTGGGTTTTCTTAAGCAAGATTTTGCTTGCATGTGATGTTAGTGATATTGTTAAAAAACTCCCACACTCCATCACGTCACCTTTTTTTTAAATGGAAATAAATATGGGTATCTTTCAGTCAGTCGGTCAGGTTATTGTCTATTGTAAAGAGGATCAGAGTATCATCTTGATATATGAACTTAATTAATGATTTGAAGGCTTCTTAAAACATCAGTCTATTACTTACTAAGTCTTCACAAATCACTTATCTTTAATTGTTTTTCAAATGTGTGCACTAGACATATTGGCATATTCTCTATAACTTAACAGTTCCCTAACTCTCTACTAAAATCAGTCAAGTCCAAGAGCTGGTAGTCATGAATAACCAGTTTAATAACAAGTTATTAACAAGTTTGTCTCTGATTGAATAAGATTCAAAACAAGTTCTTGAAAAGAATCCAGAAAAAGTCTACCATAATGGATCCTCTTCTAAAGCAATCCTTCTGAGTACTTGAATTGTGGTAGCAAGGAAATCACTTACAGATTGCCTTCTGGTTAAAACTAACTCATAAAAGGCCCTCCAGTGGATTTTTCTGAAGCTTTTAAATACCCAGAGAAGTGTAGACCTTGAGTTAGCAGTGCAACTTCCTATGGACTACACAACCAGAAATCCTTAAAAGAAAGCTCACAATTTTAGCTTATAGAAAACATTTATTTTGTTGGACAGGAAGGAAACCTGGATATTTATTTAAATATCACACAAAATTTTCTATTTTAACTGCTTTAAAATTTACAATCCCATTGTTTTGTCATTATCACAACTATTTATTTCTCAAACCAGATATTTTGAGCCATTAAATAACAATTCCTTTTTCTCCTTTCTGCTCATTTTTCTGATAAAAATTAATGTTGCCTTCATGTGCATTTATTTATTTTAGACATTTCCTATAAATGAAATAACACAATAGTTCTCATTTTGTGTCTAGCTTATTTGCCACTTTGTTGTTATTAGGTACCATTGAATCTAGTACAACTTGTAGCAACACAATGAATAGCCAACCTGAATCCTATCCTACTCTGTACTATCCTCGTCATCTCTGGCACACTTGAGCCCCTTGCTGAAGTCACTGTGTCAATCCATCTCAATGAGCATCTTCCTCCCTTTGTTGTACCACCATCTTTCTAAGCTTTATGTCCTTTTCAAAGGAATAGCCTATGCCAGCTACATGTCCAAAGTATGAAAGACAGCTTCACCGTCTTTTCTTCCAAGGAGCACTCAGGCTACGCTCTTTCCAAGACTTGTTTGTTCTTTATGGAAATCCATGGGATATTCAGTACTGTTCTTCAGAACCAGAACTCAAGGGCATCTATTGTTCTGCCAGTCATCCTTATTTATATTCCTGATCTCTAATGCATTGCTGATGATTGAAAAGACTATGGCCTGAATCTGGTGCACTTTATTCTTCAAACTGATGTCATTGTTCTTCAGTATTTTGGAGAGGCCCCTGACAGCAGACTTGCCAATGAAATACAGTTCCTGATTTCCTGACTGCTGGTAGGTACCAAAGATGTTAATTTTTGATCCAAACAAGATGAAATCCTTGACAATGTCAATCCTTTCTCCATCTATTATAAGGTTCACTGTTGTTCCTGTGGTAAAGACCTTTGCCTTATTGAGCTTGAAGTGTAATCCATACCGAAGACTATAGTCCTTGATCATAGTATTTTGTTTTTTGACTGATGTAGCAACACGGATTACAACTTCTCCCTTTTATGTTGGCATAATATTCCATGTTCATAATGTACCACATTCTGTACTTGTAGTCGTATTATTTGTATCATATGGCTATTGTGAACAATGTAAAGTTAGGTATTTGAATCCTTGTTTTAAATATTTTCAAGTATATATCCATGAAAGAATAGAATTGCTAGTTTGCCTGTTGAAAGTGAGGAGGACCTGAGATATTTGTGGCAGAAGGTCAAGGACTGCAGCCTTCAGTATTGATTGAAATTTCATGTCAAGAAAACAAAGATTCTTATTACTGGGCCAATTGACAGAATTCTGATAGATGGAGAAGAGATTGAGATTATTAACAGCTTCAATTTGCTTGGCTCCACAAGCAGCACTCTTGATATTGGCAAATAGGAAATCAAAAGTCGAATTGCATTGGAAAAATGTGCTGTCAGCTACCTCTCCAGAGTACTGAAGAGCAATGATGTCAGTCTGGAGACTAAGGTATGACTGATCCAGGCCCTGGTGTTCCCAATTACTTGCTATGCATCAGAAATCTGGACAATAGAAGACTCAATGCCTTTGAGTTGTGGAGCTGGAAAGAGTATTGATACACTAAGGACTAAGAAAAGAACAAACAAGTCTGTTCTGGAGAGGGTAAAACTATGCTACTCCTTGGCGAAAAAGATTTTGAAGCTTCAGCTGACATATTTTGGAATGTTGTCAGACACAGTCCTTGGAGAGGAACATCATGGTTAGAAGAGTGGAAGCACAGCGAAGAGAGGAACACCTCAGGTGAGATGAATTGACTCAGTGACTAGGGTAATGGGGTAAGTGTGTCAGAGGCAATGAAATTGGCTCAAGACAGAGCCAGGGTTCAGAGGGTACAGAGGTACATAGGGTCGCTATGAGTAGTAAGCGACTTGATAGCAATAACAACAACGTGATCGTTTTAAAAGCAATCCAGCTAATGCACTGGTGAAGCATTTGACTGCTAACAGAAATGTTAACAGTATAAACACACCAGAGATGCAGTGGTGGGGGGGATGTGTCATTTGGTGTCAGCAAAAATTATAGACCTAGAATTCCTATTTTAAAATGTTACCATCAATGAATATTCATGTGATAGCTCTCTTCTTTATTTCCATTTGTATGCATGCAATTATTCATATGTATTGTGATTCATTCATACACATGGTAGATTTGTTTATGTGTTTCACTTTCTTTCATTGACATTATACTTCCTATAATTATACATTCCTATACATTGTGTTTGATAAAATGAACTGCCATTGGATTATGTCCATCATTACCCATATTTTCAGGTTCCTGACAAATCATTCCCATTTCCTTTACCTACTTCCTCCACCTACCAAATTGTACGACTCTTTGATTCCCCCTCTACTGATCCTCACTTCTCTGCATCCTCTCCTTCATTCTTGGACTTTTATACACCTTTTCATAGTTATCCTTCTGTTTTTACGATAATGGTTTTTAATGCAGTATTTACCCTTATGAGATTGACTTAGTTCACTCAGCATAATGCTCTCCTGTCTCTCCCATGTTTTGTACTATTTTTCAAAATCATTGCTCCTGAGTGCTGCATATTATTTCATCAAGTGGATGTACAGCAATTTATCCATTCAGTTGTAGTTGGACATCTGGACTGTTTCTATGATCTTGTAATGGTGCATAATGTTGCCATAAATATTTCTGTATGAATCTCTGTTGATATCCCAGTTCTAATTTCATTGGGATATATTTCTAGCAATGGAATAGCTGGGTCATATGAAGTTTCTGTGCTCAACTTTTTGAGGAAACACCAAACTGCCCTCTGGAGTGGTTTTACCATTTTATAATCCCACCAACAGTGTATGACAGTTCCAATCCCTCTACATATTCTTCAACATTTGTTGTTTGCTGTCCTGTTAAACTTCACCACTGCTACTGGGGTGAGATGGTATTTTATTGTGTTTTTTATTTGTATCTCTCATAATGCCAGTGATTCTGAGTATTTCTTCATATATCTATTGGCCATCCAAATGTCTTCCTTTGTCAATATTCTTCCTATGTCTTTTGTCCATTTTCTAATTGGGTTACTAGGGTTTTTTTGCGTTTTGTGTTTTTTTTTCCTTGTGGGTGCTCTGCAGTAGTCTGTAAACTTTTCTTATGAGTTCTTTGTCTGAGATGATATTGCCAAATGGTTTTTTCAGTCTGCAGTGTTTCTTTTTATTCTATTGGAAGAAAAAGTTTTGATGGACACAGGCATTTAATCTTCAAAATATTTCATTAATCAATTTTATCCTCTCCTGATTGTGCATTTCTGGCTGTATTTTCAGCCTTTAATACCATATGTTAAGCCTTCTAAGTTTGTTCATATTTTATTCTTGTAGTCTGTAAGTTTTGGGGCTGAACTCCTAGATCCCAGATCCACCTAGAGTTGATTTTTGTGTATGGTACGATATGTGGATCTTTTTTCAGCTTTCTGCAAATAAAAGTCCAGTTTTGCCAGCACCATTGTTGAAGCGGTTGTTATGCCATTTAATAAGTTTTCCTTACTTGTTGAATTTCAGTTGAACATAGATAGATGGGCTTATTTCTGGCTTCTAAATTCTGTTACAATAGTCATTGCACGAGTACCATGCTGTTCTGGTTATTATAGCTGTGTAGTAGATTTTTTTATCAGGGATCACTATGGCTCCGGCTTCATTTTTGTTTATCAGAAGTGATTTGCTTTCCAAATAAACTTGGCAAATGCCTTTTCTATCTCCCTCAAAAAGGAATTTTGTATCTGTATTGGGATTGAGTTAAACATGTAGATTACTCTGGATTGTCATTTTTGCTATACTGAATCTTCTTATTCATGAACAGAGAACATTTTTATTTTTATTTAGGTCTTTTATTGTTCTTGCAGAAGTGTTTTGGAGTTGTCTTTGTAAAGGTCTTTTTTGTCTCTAGTTAGGTTTGTTTCTAAGTATCTCAATTTGTGGTTGGTTATTGTAAATGGTATTGCTTTCTTGTTTTCCTTCTCTGTATTTTCTTTGTTAATGTGTAGTAATCTCATTGACTTATGTTCATTGATTTTGTATCCTACCAACCTACTAAATTGGTGTACTAGGTCTAACTTTTTTTTTTATGTTGAGTCCTTGGGGTTCTCTGTGTATACTATCTTATATCTACTTATTGTGACAGTTTCACTATCTTTTTGTCTATCTGGATGTTTTTATTTTCTTCTTTTGTTGTATTGTCCTAAAGATTATTTCTAAGACAACATTCACTGTTGTTGATATATGCCATGGAGTCAAGTATGACTCATAGGGACCCTTATGAACAAAAGATCTTAACACAGTCCTGTTCTGTGCCATCCTCGCACTTCCTGACATACAAGAGCTCATTGTAGCAGTCACCATGTCAATCCTCCTGGTTGAGGGATTTCTTCTCATTTGTCCACCCTCCACCCTTCCCAACATCATGTTCCTCTCCAAGAAATAGCACCTCCTAGCAACATGTCCAAAGTATGTGAGGCAAAGCCTCATCATTCTTGTCTCCAAACAGCACTCCGGCTTCACCATTGGCAAGACATATCTGTTCATCCTCTTGGCCATCCATGGGATGTTCAGTGCTCTTCTCCAACACCAAAGCTCAAAGATGTCAATTATTTTTCTGTCATCCTATTTCATTGTCCAGGTCTTGGATGCATAGCTAGTAATTGGAAGGACTATGCCTTGAATCAGACCTGCCTTAGCCCTCAAACTCACATTACTACTCAATAATTTGGAAAGGTCCCTAACTGCAGATATTCCCAGTGAAATGTGTCTCCTTATTTCCTGATTACTCACACCAAGGGTGTTAATTGTGGATCCAAGTAAGATGAAGCTGTTGACAGTTTCAATCTCTTCTCCATCCATCATGATACTTCCTATTTGTCCAGTAGTAAGAATCTTTGTTTTCTTGATATTGAGATGCAATCCATACTGAAGGCTGCATTCCTTGATCTTCTGCAACAAGTGCTTCAAGTCCTCCTCACTTTCAGCAAGTAACGTTGTGTCATCTGCCTAACACAGGTTATTGATAAGTCTCCCTCCAATCCTGATGCCACATTTCTCTTCAAAGCATCCAGCTTTTTAGATAATTTGCTCAGCATATAGATTGAACAGGTATGGCAAGAGAATTCAACTCTGACACACTCCCTTTCCAGTTTCAAACCATGCAATTCTCCCCTGTTGTTTGCACAACAGCCTCCTGATTCAGGTATAGGTTTCACATGAGCACAATCAAGTGTTCTGGGATTTCCATTCTTCTCAATATCAACCACAACTTGTCATGATCCACACAGTCAAATGCCTTTGCGTCTTAAAGCACAAAGACATACTCTTCTGGTATTCCTTACTTTCAATTAGATTCATCTGACATCAGAATGATATCCATGGTTTCCAGGCCTATTCTAAATTCCACTAGAACTTCTGGCAATTCCTTAACTATGTACTCTTTCAGATGGTTTTGAATGATCTTCAGTAGTATTTTGCTTGCATGTGATATCAATGATATCCACAGTCAGTTAGATCACACTTCTTGGGAATGGAAACACATACGGACCTCTTCCAGTCTATTGAACAGACAGAATAGACTGGTGAGTGCATCCAAGGCTGAATCTGTTAACTAGGAGTGGTGAAAGTGGCCATCCTCATCTGGTCCTTGTTTGCAAGGAAAATGCTTTTAGTCTTTGCCCATTAAGAATGATATAGGCTCTTCGTTTTGCCTGTATACTTTTCCCTATGTTGAGGAAATTCTCTTCTATTCCTATTTTGCTGCGTATGTTAATCAAGAAAGGGTGTTGGGTTTTGTCAAATGCCTTTTCTACATCAATTGCTAAAATCGTGTGGTTCTTGTTTTTACTTTGTTCGTGTGGTAAATTACGTTGATTGTTTTCTTATCTTCCACCACCCCTCCATATCTGTTATGAATCCCATTTGTTAATGATGAATTATTTTTATTTATGTGCAGTTTGACCCTATTGGCTAGCATTTTGTTAAGGATTTTTGCATGTATGTTCATGAGAGGTACTGGTCTGTAATTTTCTTTTTTGGTAATATCTTTGCCTGGTTTTGATATTAGGGTTATGTTTGCTTCATAAAATGAGTCTGGAAGTGTTCCTTCTTCTTCTATTTCTTTGAAATAATTTAAGTAAAATTCGAGATAAGTCTTTTAATGTTTGGTAGAATTCTATCGTGAAGCTACCTGGTCCAGGACTTTTTTGTGTGGGGAGTCTTTTTATGACCTGTTCAAATTTTTTTTGTTGTGACAGGTCTGTTGAAGTGTTTTACATCTGTCTGTACCAATCTGGGTAGGGTACGAATTTTAAGGAATTTATCTATATCCTCTAGGTTTCCAAATTGAACGGTTATCTTTTCATAACATTCATATATAGATTTAATATTTCTTGTTTCATTTGTGATGCCACCTCTATCATTCCTTAACTTAATCATTTGTGTCTGTCATTACTTTTCTTTTGATAGGTTTATCAATGGATTTTGGATTTTACTGATCCTTTCAAAAAACCATCTCCTGGTTTTGTTGATTGTTTCAATTGTTTTCCTGTTTTCAACTTACTAATTTCAGCTCTTTTTCTTATACTTTTCTTTCTTCTAGAGAAATAGGGTTACATTTTTGTTCTTTTTTTTATTTAATGGTGATATTGAGTTAGATCATTAATTTTGCTTTTTTTGTCCTTTTTTTACATGTTTGACTATTGCTGTGAATTTCCCCCAGAGGATTGCCTTAGCTGCATCCTAGAGGTATTGGTGTGTTATATTTTCAATATCATTTGCTTTGAGGAACTTTTTAATTTCATTCTTTATTTCTTTGATAATCCAGTGTTGTTCTAGCAGGGTGTTATTTAGCCTCCATATGGGTTGTTTTATAAGCCTTAACTTATTCTTGTTATTTTTTTTAAATTTTATAGCATTATGGTTTGAGAAGATATTTTGTATTATTTCAATATTTTTTAATTTGTTGAGGCTTGCTTTGTGTCTTGTTGTAATCAATTCTGGAGAATGTCCCATGTACACTTGAGAAGAAAGTGAGTTGAATTTTAGTTGGGTGGAGTACTCTGAATACATCCACAAGGTCGAGTTGGCTGAGAGTATAGTTTAGCTCTTTTGCATCTTTGTTAAGTTTCTTTTGACTTTACCTACCCTTTGGTGAAAGTGGTGTGTTAAAGTCTTCTATCACAATTGTGGTGCTGTCTATTTCTTCAATTCCGTTAACTGTTGTTTTATGTATTTTGCACTTCTATCACTTGTTGCATAGATGTTACGTCCTCTTGATTGATTGACTGTGCCTTTAATCATTGTTTAGTCCTCCTCTTTTATCTTTTATGGTGGTTTACATCCTGAAGTCTATTTTATCAGAGATAGTGCTGCCACTCCTGCTGTTTTGTGGAAAATATTTGCTTGGTATATTCTTGTCCAGCCTTTGATTTTGAGTCTATTTTTCTCATTTATTTTACGTGTCTCTTGTATATGACATATTGATGGGTTTGTTTGTTCATTCATTCTGCTATTCTTTTCTCCTCTTTGGTACATTTAGTTCATTCACATTAAGTGTGATTCTTGACAGGCCAAGTTTTATTGTTGCCATTTTGCTGTGTTTATTTTTCTAATATTTTTAGGTATCATGGTCCATCCTCTTTCCTCTGGTGTCACTATGTGAAGAATTTCTCTTAAATATTTTTGTAGTTTCTCCTTCATATTTGATGGACATCTTTGCTTTGTACAGGATCCGTGGCTGGCAATTGTTTTCTTTAAACCTTCCTTATATGTCATTCCATTTTCTCCTTGCTTGCACGATTTCTGCTGAGAAACCAGAACTTAATCTAATTCTTTCTCTTTTGTATATGTCTCTTTGATGGTGTTGTTTTGTTTTGTTTGTTTTTTCCCCCGCCTTCACATTGTTTTAGTATTATATCCTTATCTTTGATTTTAGAGAATTTGACTTGGTATTTTTCTTTTTTGGTCTATTCTACTTGGTGTTCGCTGAACATCTTCATAATAACTGGCAAGTTTTCTTCTAGCATCTCTTCCACAATTTTCTCTGTGATTTCCCTGTCCCTCTTGTATCCTGGAATTCCAACCATATGTCTGTTGTTTCTTTTGATGTCATCCCACACGATTCTAATGGTTACTTCATATATTTTTTTTATGTCTCATTTCTGATCTTTTCCCTAGTGTGTTTTCACTGAGGTACTTGTCTTTCAGCTCATTGACTCTCTGCTCCATCCCTTCTGTTCTATTATTCTTTTTTGTCCCTCTGCCCTGGCTTGTTAAACACTTCTGCCATTTTGATCTTAATATTCTGGACTGTTTTTTCATGCATTTCATGTATTTTCATTTCTTTTTTCCCCTACCGGTACTGTGTTGACTATACCCTTTCTGTCTTGTGATGATTTTTTATGTTCTTGTGTCTTTTTATATATAGTTTCATTTCTTTCTTTCATCTTTTACATTTTCTTCCATAGTTTTCCAAGTTCCTCCTTGTTGATATATTTCTGTTTCTGGAGAATTTACTTTCTTAATGACTGCCATTGTTTTTTCTACCATTTGCAACTTCTTCTGAAGATGTCCAAATAATTCTACATCAATATATTTCTTCTGATTCTCTGTCTCTAGGTTATTCTCTTTATTTTTGGCTTCTATTGTTTCTTCCATCATTTATACTTTCATAGTTGTTCAAAACTCTCCATATATCTATTGTCTTCCTAAAGCTGTAGTATTCATTTGGTCTGAAATATACTCTTAGTTTTTTTCACAGAATTTGAAACTGCCTACTGCTTATGTGAAATTTTTTAAATAAGTGTTAGGCCATTTCTATTGTGCCTTCATAAGTTGATGATTGCTTTTATCTTTATGAATAGTTTCCAGCTTAAAATGTTCAATCTATAGGATGAGAAACTCACTCTATTAGAAATTTTTTTCTGGGAAAACTTCCTGCCTGTTTCAGGGCTGTTGTACATAGAGTTGTTATGAATCATAGATGACTCCACAGCACATAACAACATCAACAACAAAGTCCTTCAGGTTCTCTCTGGTCTGCAATGCAGCTTTCAGGAATCTCATCTTATTGAAGTCTCCTTTCCAAAACTCTAGTGCTCTCCTTTGTCTGAGGGATGGCTGAAGAGACCAGGTGTTCCCCTGAAGCAGTCTCTGTCTAGGGAAGTTTCCAGTCAGCTTTCTTTCTCACACTGAGAATACCTGCTGAGAAAGTGACTCTTTCCCCTGCTTGTAGCTCCCTGTCTGTGGTCAACCAACTCTATCATCCTGTTTGTTCCTTTGGATGACCCCATAATGCCGTAAATCCCCAAAGGGAAGAACTTTATCCCAGGGGAGCTTCAGCCTTTTTTCTCTCACTCAACAACCTCACACCTGAAAGAGTGTCTTACCTGATGGCATCTTTTCTCCTAAAGCTTAATATCTTCCTTTATTTCTGGAGTAGCAAAAGATAAGTGGGGTCAATTTAAGCAATTTGTACCTAGGGGACTTTCAAGTCAGCTCCCCCCCCCCCCAGCTCAGGGTGTTAGCTGAGAAAGCAGCTTCTAGCTTTCTGTCTAAACATCTATTGTTAGCAGCTTCTAGGTCTCTGTCTAAAAATCTATTGTTCTGTTTGATTGTTAGGACGAGATCCCCAAATATAAGAACCTTTTACCAGAGATTTTCAAGTCTTTTCTCTCCCCTGCATCTGAAAATGCTGGCTGTGGAGAAGAGTATCTCACTTGGTGTTGTCTTCTCTCCTGAAACCTAATAGATGTGGTATCTTTTAATGTTTAATGATGACATTGAACACCTTTTTAAATACTGTTTGACCACTCACATATCTTCTTTTGACGTACCCATTGAAGAACTTTTCCCTAATTTTGGGGTATGTTGTCATATTTTTATTGAAGTGTTTAAATTTCTCATATGGTAACCAGGATATAAAGTTTCCATCATATATGTGACTTTCAAATATTTTCTTTAGTCCTGTAGGACTTTTAATTTCTTGATCCTATGATACACAAACTTCCTTCATCACCATAGGCTCTTGCTCATATGTTATTTCTTTAAATTCCTCTGTATCTGCCAATTCCTTTCTATATAATGACTCAGT
>NW_006399840.1:12496378-12501132 GCF_000299155.1 Elephantulus edwardii | reverse complement strand
GGATAGAGCATGGTTTAGGGCTGTTGTGCCTAGGGTCGCTATGAGTCGGAAACGACTCGATGGCACATAACAACAACAACAATGATACACAAAAAGTTTTACATTTTGATGGAGTCATAGCTAAGAATTCATTATTGAAAACAGTGTCCTGAAATTTTAATCCTATATTTTATTCTTTTTCTTTTTAAAAAAGTATTTTTAATTTGTTTTCCTATGTTTTCTTCTGACAGTAGTATGGTTTTACTTCTTGCATTTGAGTTAATCTTCATATAAAATGGAAGTATAAATGCAACTTTATTCTTTTGCATATGGACCCTTGTAAAAGTGTCATTTGTTAAAGAAAATATTATTTCCCAATGAAAGATTTGTCCCTCTTGTTGAAGATTAGTTGACCATATATGCATGAATTTAATTTAGACACCTTGTTTTAAACATCTTCTAGTTATTTGAATTGTAGTTTACATGTTAAATGAATTTTTCATGAAAAAATTATGATCATTATATTTCACGACACTGGTTTTAATCCCCATGTTGTAACAGCATTCATTCATCTCACTCCCCGCTCCGTGCTTCCTGTTTCTTCCCAACGTTCTTTGTCTTCTTTTGACTTCTGAGTTGGTCTATAGAAGGCTGTTACTTTTTTATTTTTTCATGGGATTGTTCTAGCAAGCACAACCCTTCACGGTATTATTGTTTATATTATAGGTCTGTCCATTGTTTCACTGATAGAAAAGTCATAGGGTTGATTTCAGTTCCATTTTTGAAGATGACTAAGTGACATAATCTTAAGGCATTCCAACAATATGTATCAGACCACTAAGTCTGGTTTTATTTATTATTCTTACCTTTGTTCACATTCTACTCTTTTGACAGTCAAGAAATGAAACAACATTTTGATTTGGACAAAACTGTTGCAAAAGACTCCCTTAATGTGTTGAAAAGCAAATATGTAAATAGGAAGACTAAGGAGGTGTGCACATGATCCAAACCATGGTAATTTACTAGCTGTTCCATATTTATTTGAAAAATGAATAAGGAGGACCAAAAAAGAATTGATGTATTTTAATTTTTATTGAAATATTGAATATAGCATGGAATTCTAGAAGGAAAAAAATGTCTTAGAAGAAATGCAGCCAAATGTTCCTTCTTCTTTTTCTTGTTATATGCCTTCAAGTCCACTACTACAACCCTATTAACAGCAGATCTGAACCTTCCCATATCCCGTACTAACCTCATTACTCTTCATAGAATCCAGCCTACTGAATTATTTGCTCAGCATACAGATTGAATAGCTACAACTCTGACACATATCATTCTTGATTTTAAACCATGCATGTTCTCTTGTCTCATTCAAACAACAGCTTCTTAGTCTAGGTATAAATTTTGCATGAGCATAATTAAGTGTTCTAGGATTCCTCACAAGATTAGCCAGAGTTGGTTGCGGTCCACACACAGTCAAATGCCTTTACATAGTCAACAAAACACAGACAGACATTCTTCAAATATTCTCTGCTTTTAGCTAGGATCCAGCTGACATCAGCAATGGCAGTGCCCCAGCATCTTCTAAGCCTAGCTTAAACTTTTGGCAGTTCCTTGTCAATGTACTGTTCTAGTAATTTTTGGATGATCTTAACAATATTTGGCTTACTTGTGAGATTAATGATATTGTTTGATAATTTCCACATTCTGTTGGATCACCTTTTTTAAACAAAAAAGAGAAAAAATATTAATCTCTTCCAGTCAGTTGGTTAGGCAGCTGTCCTCCAAATTTTAAAGCATATATGGCTGAATATGTTCCAAATTACATCTGTTAGCTGAAATTTGTCAATTGATATCCCATATATTCCTAAGGTCTCAGTTTTCACTGATGTCTTCAATGAAGCTTAAATTTCTTCCATTGCTAGTGCAACAATGAATGAATGGAAACCCAAAATCTCTGTAAATGTTTATGAAAATTAATAAAATATAATTATAGAAAAAAAGAAATACAATGTTAATGAAAGCATTGTGAAACACAGTTTATATGAATGAAGTATATATGAATTTTGTTTGCAAATCAATGTAACATTAATAGAAGTTTTTAATAAACAGATCTAAGTCTTTTGAAAAAAAATTTCTTCCATTGCCACCCAAAATTAAATTGAACATATTAAGAACAACATTATAGGCATTGGTGAATTGAAATGAACTGGTATGGGCCACTTTGAATCAGACAATCATATGATCTACTATGCTAGGGATGAAAAGCTGAAGAATAATGCTGTGGAATTCATAAACAAAAAGACAATTTTCCTAAACAACACATCTCCAGAAACTCTATGAACTTGTATAAATGCTGATAGTTATAGAAAGGCTTCAGGCTTTTGTTCATAGGGTCTCTATGAGCCGTGATCAATGCAAAGGCAACCAACAACAAAAACCTCCTCAAGTACAATGTTGGAGTGATAGGATACTATTACTACACAGTACAAGAAACATCTATTAAGCTCACTATTACTTGAGTATATGCCTCAAAAATTAAAGTGAAAGAGGAATAAAATGAGGATTTCTACCACCTTTTGCAGTCAAAAATTAATCAATATGCAATCAAGATAAATTAATTATTGATAATTGAAATATAAAAATTGGAAGGAAAATGTGCAACAATGTATGAGTGGGAATCCAAGTTCTGTATCAATTTTCATTAAAGTATCAATTAAAAAATGGGACAGGTTTGAGGCATTGCTCATCAGTGATCAAAACTCAGGTTTGCTGTGGGGTGAAATCAAGAATACCCATGAAGAAAGCAAAAAAAGGTTATTATAAAAACAGAAGAGAAATAGAAAAGTAAAATAGATGTCAGAAGAAAATACTAAAGTTGCATTAGAGTATCTTGAAGCCCAAATAAGGGAAAGAGATACCAAAGTAAAAGAGCTGGCTAGATTTCAAAGAGCAGCTCAAGAAGACTAAGTAAAGTGTTATAATGAAATTTCCAAAGAGCTGGTGTCAGAGAATAAAAATGCAAGAACTAACTCAGCATTTCTAAACCTGAAAGAACTGAAAACAAATTCAAGCCCTGAGATGTCAGGGGCAAAAATCTTGAATGACTCAGGAAGCATCAAAAGAAGGTGGACCTTTGCTGCATGTGTTTGTGTTGGCTTTCTTGGTTAAAATATGGCTAAAAGCTTACGAAGTAAGTGGAAAAGGAAAACGTGTGCTGAAAAGAGGAAAAAGAATACACGAAAGGAGCTCAGGTGTCTTGAAAATATTCTCTAAGTAGATGGTGATGTTGTAATGAATGATATTCAAGAGATTGCAACTGTTGTGGTACCTAAATATTACCAAGAGAAAACACAGTGTGATACCAATGATGAAAAAGGTGAGAAAGATGACATGAAAATGGAAGCTGACATTAAGAGAAACAAAAGGAGCCTTCTAGACCAGCATGGATAGTACCCAATTTGGATAAACCAGAGGCAGAGAAAAAGGCTGAAAGCAAAGAGAGAAAAGGGGAAAGGAAAAAACCAATCCAAAACAGCAAAGGCAGCAAAAGGTTTAGCCTGGTAGACCCTGAAAGACGTTTTAAAGCACCACATGCAGCAGGCGCTTGGTTAAAGTGTGTACAGGGATTTCAGGTGCCACTAGATAAGAATTATTTATTTCTGAATCCTAACTGGCCTTTGTCTTTGATTTCAAACTAAGCATAGCTCAAGTTTGGTTTGGAAACTGGAATAAAATATTTTCTTTGGTGAATGAACGCTGTAGAGATACTTTAATTGGATTTCTCTCTAGTATCCAGGTGTTACTACACATCAAATTTATATCAACTATTAATCTAACTGTACTTGATAGTTGTTACAGTGCTATGTATGTAATTCGTAAATGTAAAGCAAGTGATGTTATGAAAAAATTAACTCAGATTTATGTAAACAATTTAAAAATAGCATCTTTGGATTCTCTATATAGTGCTTATTTGGAATTTGGATTTTGTTATAGTTCAGAATAAAAGCTATCTTATGAAAAAAGAAAAAGAAAGAAGAAAAGAAGGTGGAGGAAATACATAGAATTCCTGTATCTAAAAATATTGGTCAAAACTCACAAGGCTGGAGAAGAAGGAATTATGGTATAGCCATGACAGATGATCTTATAATTAAAAAGTCAAACCTGAACGTGGATCCTTATATATCTATTTGTGCCACACTTCTTATTTTCCAAAATATATATCTAGTAGTGGATTGCTGGATCAGATATTATTTATACTTTCAACTTACTAAGGAAGCACTATATTAATACACAGAAGAAAGATGGACTCTCTTCTCCCGTGGAATTTACTGTCTCTGAAAATACACTGACAGGTTGGCTCTGGATCCGTTCTGACTCGAGGGTACACAACAACAGTCATAATAACAACATATCATTTAATAACAACAACAAACTATCACTTTCTAAAGTAACTACACCATTTTATGGTATAATCAGAGTGTATGAGAGTTCCAATTTCTCATCTCTCCATATTAGCATGGTGGTGTTCTTTTTTTAATATTTTATACAATTTTCCCATTTTACTGGGGTACAATGGTATCTCTTTTCTTAAATTTGCATCTCTCTATGGATTTGCTTTGAATTTTTGTTTTACTTCTTTTGTGTTTTTCAAAAATTTTAATGTAAGCATATTATTTTTTTTCCTTGGAATTAATGGAAGATCTCTTGCAGTCAGCAGCCTAGTGGTTTTCCTCCCGACTTCTTGGCACAACTTTGTGAGCACATCCACGGCA
>NW_006399840.1:12492805-12495723 GCF_000299155.1 Elephantulus edwardii | reverse complement strand
TTCTGACCCCAGCTCTTTTCACATTTCATTATCATACTTTGCTTTGTCTTCCCAACGTGCCTTTTCAAATCTTCTGTTCATCTCCTTAATTTCTTGATTTCTTTCCTTAGCTTTGGCTTTTCAGAGTGTTCTAGTGCATGCAATATTCAGAATCTTTTCTGACATCCTTCTTGGTCTTTACTTCCTCCTCCATCTTTGTAATGATCCGCTGCATTCTTCCTGGATGATACTCTTGATATCCTTCCGTAGCTCATTTTGTCTTTGCTCCTTAGTTTTGAAGGCTTCAAACTTGTTCCTGAGATGGTTTTGTAATTCAGGTGGAATAGACTTAGGGTAAAATTTTAGTTCCCATGAATTTGATTCAATTTTCCTTAGCTTCTGCTTGAACTTGCATATGAGTAATTGGTAGTCTGCTCCACAGTTCCCTGGCCTAGTTTTCACAGTTGATATTGAGTGAAACCAGGCTTCTCCTTGAGGAAAGGATTCTGAAGCTTCGTCTGACATACTTAGAACACATTGCAAGGAGGCACCAGTCCTTGGAGAGGGATGTCTGCTTGGGAGAATGGAGAGACAGCACAAGAGAGAAAGACCCTCTATAAAGTGGATTGATTTTGTGACTGGGGTAATGGGGTACGGGGGGCAGTTAGGTGTGTCAGAGACAATTAGATTAGCCCAGGATAGAGCAGGGTATGAGGCTATTGTACATAGGTTTGCTATGAGTTGCAAGCACCTTGACAGCACTTAATAATAACAATAGCAACATATTAATTTTACATTAGAGAAAAGAATACTACTATCTATAATGAGAAAGTATAATTCAAGTATTGTTGTTGTTGTTATGTGCTGTCGAGTCGCCTGCGACTCATAGCGACCCTATGTACAACAGCCCTAAACTCTGCTCTGTCCTGTGCCAATCGCACTGTCTCTGACACTCCCATCCCAATTATCCCAGTCACTGAATCAATCCACCACATATAGGGCCTTCCCCTCCTGTGCTGTCCCTCCACCCGCCCAAGCATGATGTCCCTCTCCAAGGACCGGTCTCTCCTCACAACATGTCCAAAGTATGTTAGACAGAGCCTCAGAATCCTTGCCTCCAAGGAGCCACCCGGTTCAACCCTTTCCAGGACAAATCTGTTTGTTTTCCTAGCAGTCCATGGTATTCTCAATACTCTTCTCCAGCACCACAGCTCAAAGGCATCAATTCTCCTTCTATCCTCCTTGGTCATTGTCCAACTCTCTGATGCATAACAAGTGATTGTAAAGACCATGGCCTGTATCAGACACACCTTAATCTCCAAAGAGACACCATTGCTCTTCAGCACTTTGGAGAGGTCCCTAACAGCAGACTTTCCCATGGCAATGCACCTTTTAATTTCCTGGCTGCTGGTGCCAAGACTGTTGACTGTGGAGCCAAGCGAGCTAAAGCTGTGTACAATCTCAATCTCTTCACCATCCGTCCTGATGCTGCCAATTGGTCCAGTGGTGAGAATCTTTGTCTTCTTGACATTGAGCCTCAATCGATATTGTAGGCTGCAGCCCTATATATTTATGTAATTACAAACATCATGTGATGATTATACTTTCGACAGTTAAGGTGGGGAGAAAAAAAGAGAGTCATTTTTCCATTTCCATAAACAGAATTGAATTAAATTGACAGAAGAATCGCGTTAGGTGGGGATGGAGACGATGAAGGCAGGATTTTGAATTGGAGCTATCTGTCATTAAAGATTATTTCTCCTTTTTTTAAATATCTAAATGTCTTTTAATTGTAAGTGAGCTGATTTCTTAATTGAAAAGTTGAGCAGTAAATTAAATGCAGCTCTTTGTTACTGTAATGAGGAATGATTAGGATCTTAGCCAGTTTTCTCCCTTGCATGGAAAAAAAACACACTAATTAGTATTAATGAATCACTACTGAGAAAACCAGAGTTTTGCTCTTCTATGAGAGTGGCTTTATTTGACATATTTGATTTTAACCTTATTCTTACTTTATTATTTTTAAGTGAATTTTTTAATCTATGAATTATCTAAGCTTATTTTACTTTAGAAACTCTATTGAAATCATGATTTAGAATACTCTTAAATTTATTACTTTAGTCACAAATGTACTGAAACTGGAACAAAGATGCTATTTTATGTTACATGTAGGAACTATACTTTGTGTGCTTTTAATTTGCCACCTCAGCCCAGGATTAATTTATTTTTTTTTTCATTTGAAAAATAAGTAATGGTATATTTTATCTGAGAATGCAGAAACAATGCTTGTTCTTATGGGATATAAATATTTGTTCTTTATGGGATATAAATTGTATAAACTTTTGGAAAGATTATGTAGCACTTTGATAAAAACTTTAAAAATGTTTATTATTTTTTGTGCAATAAAACCCAAACTACAAATATCTCCTTAGAAAATAGTTACAGAAGCACAAATATTTCACAATTATGATGCAAAAAGCTGGGAAGCATTTAAAATAAATAATTAAAGAAAACTACTACAGAGATACTTTTGACCTTGACTGCTGTTTGAATCCACCCAGCAGCAACCCTCAAGATAGGTTGATGTTTCCCTTAACTAAGGTTATATAACAGAAAGTTCCAAAGAGAAGTCCTTCTCTGTAACAAATTGGGCTGCTATGAGTCAGGGACTGACTCCAAGGCCATAGCAATAACATAAAGGACAGAGCCACAAGATGTTAGCAACCTTTGTCCTTGAAAGATGATGTGGAATATAGTTCTTTTCTGATTGTTAATTCTTGAGTTATCTCTGCCACAATTATGGAAATGTTTATTAAAGATGCTACTTTTAAAATCACTATCAGAAAGATCCATCAGGCTTTCTGGCTCCAGGAAATCCGTTGCTACCGTGTCTTCTTTGGGGGTTGATATCTTGCTTTGGGCTGGTGGGACAAGTGAAG
>NW_006399840.1:12484765-12486326 GCF_000299155.1 Elephantulus edwardii | reverse complement strand
GGGGGGTGGGGGGGGGGGGCGGGGAGAGGGGTGCAACAATGAATGAATGGAATTCCAAAATCTTTGTAGATGTTCATTGAAATGAAAAATAAATTTTAAAAAAGATGCTACTGTATCATTATGAAAACAAATCAAGTATGCAAAATATATCAGTGTCCTAATTGTGCATACTGCTTATTAACATTTTTACTTTTCTACTTGTTCTCTATATTTCAGATAATTTCTCTTGTTTTCTGTTTCATATATGCCATCAACTTAGACCAACTCACAGCTGACCCTCAATGGGTTTTTAGAGGCTGTAAATTAAGACTACCCATCCTCTCCTCAGAAGACAAGCTGGTGGAGTCTAACTGACTGCCTTTAAATTGGCAGCTCCACTCCTTACCACTAGGCCACCAGAGTTTTGGAATTTTTAAATTTTGGTTGTTAGATGCCTTGAAGTCAACTACACTGTGAAAACTTCTGAAAATAGAATTCAAAGTATCAGGAAACCTATATTCAGTGGGAGACAGACAATGAACCTGTAAACAAACAAACATGTAATAGTTTTCAGGAAGTAAAATGTTTTAGGGGAGTTCAGGAAGTAAAAAGTTTTGAGGGAGAAAAGAAACTAAAGCAGGATTAAGTGGGAAAAGACCTGTGTGTGAGAGAAAATGACTTTTCAGACAGAGTTGACATTTCAGTAGACACTGGAAAACTATAAAGGAGTATATTGTGTGGATTCTAGAGGGAGACGGTTCTAGGCTTAGTGACTGCCATCACATAGGCTATCTCATAGGAAACCTGTGAAGACTGTGCATATCCTGTGACATGATTATCCTCACACCTACTTGACTTGAAAGTATAGAACCCTTGAGGAAAGGAGGAGCTTTGAATGTTCATATTGGTAAAATAAACCTGAGAACACATTAAAAAAGAAGGAGGAGGAGGAGAGGAAGAAGAAGAATGAGAAGAAGGATGGAAGGAGGACCAGGAGAAGGAGGAGCAGGATGAGAAGAAGAGGAAATGAGAATAGAATGAATGATCACAAATAGGATGGGGAAGGACAGCAGACATTGTTTTCTCTGTAAGAAAATATATTTACACAAATAAAACTCAGTTTAGCCCTACAACAAACTTGAGAACGATTAGTATCATGCACGTTTGCTGATAAAGAAATCCAGTCTCTGAAAATTTAGCTATTTATCCCCCCAAACACAAAATAAGTAGAAAGTAAAAACAAGATTCTATTATGAATCCAATTGGCAGCCTTTAAAGCTCATTGTTTAGGTAATTGTGTCATACCCTTTAACTTATATGTGTGTATATATATATCTCTCCAGTGGTTGGAATCCACCAGCTGTTTTGTGGGAGGTGAGGCAGGGAAAGATTTGTAGTTTTCTGTAATTAAAAGTTATAGCTTCACATATTTTATGAGTCTGAATCAACTCCAATTTATCTGATCAAGTGAAGTTTCTGTGGTTGTCAATTGTGTGGGAGAAGAGCACCCATTTTTCTCTCATGGAGCTGCTGTTATATTTTAGCCTACAGAAGACAGACAGATGTCGTTTTAATATTATCA
>NW_006399840.1:12482094-12483865 GCF_000299155.1 Elephantulus edwardii | reverse complement strand
CAAGCAAACTGAAGCTGTTAACAATCTCAGTCTCTTCACCATCCATCGTGATGCTGCCAATCATCCCAGTGGTGAGGATCTTTGTTTTCTTGATATTGAGCTTCAATCCATATTGAAGACTTCAGTCCTTGACCTTGCACAGCAAGTGCTTCAGGTCCTCCTCAGTTCAAGAAAGCAGGGTTGTGCCATCTGCATAGCACAGACTGTTGATGAGTATACCTCCAATCCTGAGTCACATTTCACCTCATAGAGCCCAGCCACCCAGATAATCTGTTCTGCATATAGATTGAAAAGATATGGAGATAGTACAGACCCTTGGCATACACGTTTCCTTTTCCCAATTTTGAACCATGCAATGTTTACTTGCTCTATTCGGAAGACTGCCTCCTGTATAGAGAGAGAGAGAGAGAGAGAGAGAGAGAGAGAGAGAGAGAGAGAGAGAGAACGCACACTCTAGGGGGCTTTGGTGGCCTAGTGGCAAGATGCTGCACAGCAATCCCAAAGGCATGGGTTTCGAGGCCAACAGCCACTCAGTAGAAGCAGGATAGGTGCAGTCTACTCCCATGTGATTAACTGCCTCCAAAAACCTGCTGGAGCATCAGCTATGGGTCAGTTCTGACTCTTTGGTATGCAACAGCAACAACACACATCTTTGGTATGGTATGCAACAACAACAACACACACACACACACACTGAAATTCATTTGTATCTAGTTAAAACAGGCTCAAAGTTGACCCTGCCACAGGTTTTCAGAGGCTGTAAATCGCACAGGAGGTGATTGCTCATCTTTCTCCCACAGAAATGGAACCGCCCACCTTTGGGTTGGCAGCTCAACTCCATATCCACTAGATCACCAGAGCAATATATCCACTCACACATACCCTTAAATCCTATATTTGTCAACACAGGTGACTTTGGATGTGTGAACTGTGAGTTGCATTTGGAAATGTATATGTGGATGCTAGTGTTCACTGCAGTAGCACTATTCACATTCACCAATATGAAAATAACCTAGTCATCAATAGATAAATGGATGAACATGTTGGAATACTACTCAACTATAAAGAGAAATGGGAGCTCTGATAACCTAGTAGGTAGGGACTTGCTCTGCCAACTCAAATGCATGTGGTTTGAATCCCCTAGAAAGAGAATTTCTTCTGTGAAATTTACAGCCCTTAACACCCACTGGATAGTCAGCTATGATTTGGTCCCAACATAATAGCAATGAGTTTTTGATGCTGTTTCAATAAAGACAAGTGAGATCTTGATACATGTTATACTATGAAGGAATCTTGAAAATATTATGCCAAGTGAAGTCAGTCATTCAGAAAAGGGTAAATAGTGCAGTATCTCACTTTTTTGGAAACAGCTATAATAGCCAAGTGTATTGAATAGCCACTGATGGTTGTCAAGGGAAGGAGAGAAGAGGATAGGGTGTTATTATTTAGAAACCATAATTTGTTAATGATGGTGCAAACTGACAGTGGATATGGAAGATAGTTGTATAATAATATAATCAATAACACTGGATTACATATGCAGAAAATTAGAGATTAACAAATACCATGTATGGAGGAAAAATCTATATATGGAAAATCCTGACAAAAACTTGCATCATGGGATCACGATATGGTCCAGGATAAGGCAAAGTTCAGATCTGCTGTTAATAAGTCTGCTATGAGTTTTGGTTGACTTGAAGGCACATAGAAATAGCAGCATGAGATTTCTAGTGATTATTTCTGAGTTATAGCATTACAGGACTTTTTTTTT
>NW_006399840.1:12473549-12479623 GCF_000299155.1 Elephantulus edwardii | reverse complement strand
GCCATTTGTTGTGACAAATTCTCTTCTAAGCATGACTTTTGGTAGTGTATTATTGAAATACTACAGAAATCAGTTTCATATGATCTTTAACAAGCTTTTATTTGTGTGTGATATTGATATAATTTCTGAATTATGTTGGATCTTCTTTCTTTGAAATAGACACACGTAGCAAATTCTTCCAATTTGTTGACTATGTAATTATTTTCCAAAATTCTTAACAAAAGTTATAGAACACTTCCAGTGTTGGATCTATTTATTGTAACCTCTTGGAAAAAATATTATGTGAATCTTTGGAACCTTATTTTTCATCCAAGAGCTCTTGTGGTCTAGTGGATAGCAAGTCGCATTTTTCAATCCAAAGGTGTGAGGTTTGAATTCACAAAATGTTTTGAAGGAGAAATATGAGGAATCATGTCCTATATGTTTTACACTCTCTGAAAACTCACTAAAGCGTCAGGTATGAATTAATTCTGGCTCAAAGGCAGTGAGTTGAATTTTGAGTTATTTTTCAATGCTTTCAGTAGAGCTTGAATGGCTTCCTTCCATCCTATCTTCTGAACATCAGCCAATTCTTTTTAGTATAGTGATGTATCCTTCACCATTTTGTTTGTGAAATCTTTCAGTATTGTGACCCATCTTAAATTTTTTCTTCAGTTCTTCCTGTTTGAGAAATGCTGAGCATGTTCTTCCCTTTTGGTTTTCTAGCTCTATGTCTTCTCACATTTCCTGAGAACAATTTATCTTCTTGAACTTCCCTTTGACATCCATTTTCTTTTCTTTCTTTCCTGTCTTTTTAATGATCTTTTTATTTCTTCGTATCTGATGTCCTTGATGTTATCCCACAACTAAACTGGTCCCTGGTCATTAGAATTCAGTATGTCAAATCTGTTCTTGAGATGCTTTCTAGGTTCAAGTAAGTGCTGTTGTCGTCGTTGTGAGCCATTGAGTTGGAACCGATCCATAGCTGACCTTCCAGCAGGTTTTATGAGGCAGTTAATTGCACAGAGGAGATTATTCAAACTATTTCCACAAGGAGCTGGTGAATTTGAACTGTATCCCTTTGGCATTGCAGCACAACTTCCTACCACTAGGCCACCATAGCTTCTGAGGTAAGATATAACCAAAGGTTATACTTTTCTCCAATGGATATGCTTTAATTTGACTCAGTTTCAAGTCAAAACTTCCATGTAAACAATTGATGGTCTACTCCATAGTCAACTCCTTTTCTTGTTCTTACTGATAATATTGATTTTTTTTGCATCATCTTTTTTTCCCAGATATAGTTGACTTGAATCCTTAATATTCCATTCAATGTGGTACAAACGTATAATCACTGCTTATGGTGTTGAAAAATAATATTGCCAACTGGGCATTCATTAGCTTTGTTGAATTCTGTTTTATTGTCTCTGTTGTTGCTTCTATCACTAAAGGCATGTTTTTCAGCTTGTATTCCTTTGTCTTTGTTTTTAATTTTGCCCTCCAAATATTGGCAACTGCTAATTTAGATTTCATTAATGTTTGGTCAAATTCTGACTGTAGCAGAAGCTGGTAAAATCTTCAGTTTCTTCATCTTTGGCATTGCTGATTGTTGTGTAAATTTAAATAATAGTTTATTAACTTGTCTTTCTTGTGGATACATGGATATTATCACTGCTGTTACTGTGTTGTGCGACAAATCATGAAATATTCTTTTTAACATTGAATGTGATGTAACTCCTCTTGAACTTTTATGGCCTGTGCCATAGATTTTCAGATTCAAAGCAACTAGTACAAGTTCTTTACAAAATTCTCACCACAAGGCCAATAGGTAACATTATGATGTTGTTGTTGATTGCCATTGAGTCAAGCACAGCTCATAGCAACTCTATGAACAAAAGACCTAATGCCTTTCCATAACTATCATCATTTCTCCAAGTTCATCGAGTTTCCAGAGGCATGTGTTTTAGCAAGTGGATGTCACTCCTGCTTCCAAAGCTATTTTACAACTGGGAACTCCACCAAACACTGTCCACATTGAGAAACCATTCTGGAGTTTGATACCCTAATGGCACAAGGTTCAGCATCACAAGGTTTCTTCATATAGCACATTGACAAAGAGTGATATACAAAGTAGAAGAGTGTTCCTCCAGATACAACAGTAGTAGTTTGATTTAGTAGTGGTTAAGTGTCATCAAGTTGAATATGATGTAGAGTAAGTTTTGCACAAAAGACCTGTACTCTCTTCTATAACTAACACAATTTATGTATATTTATAGAGTTTAGAGAGTTTGTAGAGTTTCCAGAGGCATCTAGTTTGGGTAGTGGATGTCACTCCTGCTTCTCAGTACGAATCAATCTGGAAGCTCATCCAAACATTGTACATAATGAGCAACCATTACGGTATCTGACAAGACTATAAAACAATGTGCAGCATCACAGCAACTCCAAGTTGTTCAGTACAAAAGATTGCTGTGTCATTTAAAGAATATTCATTAAAAAATTAATAGACTTGGCCCTTGGGCCCTGCATGATTTTAAAGCCACATCCTCTAGCAGACCTCCAAGGACATGCACTATTAGGGGGGAAAGACCAGTAACGCACATCAAACACGACCCCAAAAATTTCCCTTATGTGACTGCTAGCTAGCAACTAACTCCCAGAGTGGAGGCTCCAGGCTCCTGGCTGGCCTGCAGACCAGAATTGCCAATGATTTCTTATATTTTGGACTCATAACCTTGATACCAGCAGTCAGAACTCAAAAGACATGTTGCATTGGGAAAATCTGCTGTAAAGGAAATTCCAGAATGCTTAAGAGCAATGGTGACACTTCAAAGACTAAAGTGCACCTGATCGAAGTTATGGTCTTGTTATGCATCTGAAAATTGGACAACGAATAAGAATTGAATTGATGCCTTTAAACTGTGGTGTTTGAGAAGAGTGTTGTCTATCATCCTATGGACTGCCAAAAAAAAGCAAATATGTCTTGAAGTAAAAGCGATGATGGTGAAATTTTGTCTCCTGTAATTTGAGCATGTTGCAAGGAAATCCCAGTCCTTGGGAAAATACAAGCTTGGAAAGATAAGGGATGAGTGAAAGAGAAAAAAATTCTTAACCAGGTGGACAGGCAAAGTGACTGTAACAATATAGAGAGAATGAGTATGGTACAGGCTAGGGCAGGGTTCAGATCCATTTTTCATAGGGTTGTTATGGTTCATAGTTGACTCAGCAGAATCTAACAACTATTACAAAAAGTACAAGATCTCTAATGCCTAGGATATTCATCTTTATGCAACCAATTTCATTTTTCAAGACTTACATTTCTTACTTAATACATTCATGTTCTATTTACTGATGGATGTTTGCTACTAGAAACTAAAATGCTGCTTATTTTGAATTATACACATCAGCAAGTAAAAGTTTTGAAAAATTTTACTTTATTCACTTCATTAAGACCAACACTGCTTTGGGGAGGCAACTCTTTCAACCTTACAGGCTTATCTTCTGGAACTAAAAGACACAATATTCCACAACTATTTATAAGGTTTCCTCTGGCTGATTCTTTAGAAAACAATAGACTAACTCAGTCTCATAAAGACAAACACTGTATAATACCACTGTTGTAGAATAAGTACAAGGATCCAAGGAGGGGAGGAGAAAGGATGGAGGTGGAGGGAGGTGTGGGTAAAAGAAATAGGAAAGATGAGGTGTGAAAAACAATGTATACAAACTTTGTAAGCAAACCACTGTGAAATTAAAAAAGAGAAAAAATATAGACTGTCAAATTTTTCTTCCTAGGCTTAATTTGGAAGTTCTGATGTAACCTGTAAGTGACCCTGCTGACATTTGAAGTACTGTTAGAATAGTTCCTAGCATCCCAGAAACATACAAGCTACCAAACTACAAGAAATTGATGGTTGATTACAGTAATTAATATTGAGTAACAGTTATATTCTTCATTTCAACGTACTTATATATTCTACATAATAACACAATTAGGAAAAGTTTTCTCTATGACCCTGGGGATATTGTAGCTGATGTTAGATGGATCTTAGCTGAAAGCAGAGAATACCAGAGGAATGTCTATCTGTATTTCTTTGACTATGCAAAGGCATTGACTGTGTGGATCATAACAATCTGTAGCTGACTCTGAGAAGAATGGGAATCCCAGAACACTTGATTGTTCTAATGCGAAATCTATAGCTGGACCAGGAGGTTGTCAGAACAGAGCAAGGGAACAGTGCATGGTTCAAAATTGGGAAGGGTATATGCCAGGGATGCATCCTATGTCCATACCTTTTCAACCTGTATGCAGAACAGATTATCCGGGAGGTTGGGCTCTATGAGAAGAAATGTGGGGTCAAGATTGGTGGATGATTTATCAACAATCTATGTTATGCAGATGACACAACCCTGTTTGCTGAAACTGAGGAGGACCTGAAGCACCTGCTGCAGAGGGTCAAGGACTGCAGCCTAAAATATGGATTAAGGCTCAATGTCAAGAAGACAAAGATTCTCACCACTGGACCAATTGGCAACTTCAGGATGGATGGTGAAGAGATTGAAATTGTACACAGCTTTAGTTTGCCTGGCTCCACAGTCAACACTCTTGGTACAAGTAGCCAGGAAATTAAAAGGTGCATTGCCATGGGAACGTCTGCTGTTGGGGACCTCTCCAAAGTACTGAAGAGCAATGGTGTCTCTCTGGAGACTAAGGTGCATCTGATACAGGCCATGGTCTTCACAGTCACTCGTTATGCATCAGAGAGTTGGAAAATGACCAAGGAGGATAGAAGGAGAATTGATGCCTTTGAGCTGTGGTGCTGGAGAAGAGTATTGAGAGTATCATGGGTTGCTAGGAAAACAAACAGATTCATCCTGGAAAGGGTTAAACCAGGTGGCTCCTTGGAGGCAAGGATTCTTAGACTCCATCTAACATACTTTGGACATGTTGTGAGGAGAGACCAGTCCTTGGAGAAGGCCATCATGCTTGGGAGGGTGGAGGGACAGCGCAGGAGAGGAAGGCCCTCTATGAGGTGGATTGATTCAGTGACTGGGATAATTGGGATGGGAGTGTCAGAGACAGTGATTGGCACAGGACAGAGCAGAGTTTAGGGCTGTTGTACATAGGGTCGCTATGAGTCACAAGCGACTCGACGGCACACAACAACAACAACAACAACAACAACAACAACAACAATAACATAACCCTGGGACTACTTTTATGTCATTGTTGTGGTTGTTATGTGCCATTGAGTTTCTTGTAACTCATAATGACTCTATGTACAACAGCTCTGAACCTTGCTCTAGCCTAAGCCAACCTTATTGTCTCTGTCACACCTACCCCCGTTAGTCTAATAACTGACTCAATACATCTCATTCAAGGTCTTCCTCTGGCACTTTTCCTCCACCCTCTCAAGAGTAATGTCCCTCTAAAAGGACTGATCCCACCTTATAAAATGCCCAGAGTATATCAGACAGACCTTCAGAATCCTTGCCTGTAAGGAGAAGTGTGATTTCAACCTCTCCAATACAAATCTGTTTGGTCTCCTTAGCAGTCCATGGTATATTCAATATGCTTCTACAGCTCTACAACTCAAAGGCATGAATTCTCCTTCTGTCATCTCTAATCATTGCTCAGATTTTCTGATGGATAAGAAATAATTGGGAATTTCAAGGCCTGGATCAGACACTCCTTAATCTCCAGACTGACATTTTTGCTCTTCAGTACTATGAAGAAGTTTCTGACAGCAGATTTCCCCAATGCAGTTTGTCTTTTGATTTCCTGGCTCCTTGTACCAAGAGTGTTAATTGTGTAGCCAAACAGCTGAAGCTGTTAACAATCTCAATCTCTTTATGTCTATCATGATGCTGCCAATTGGCTTAGTGCTGAGAATCATTGCTTTCTTGATGTTGCGCTTCAATCTATAGTGAAGACTACAGTCTTTGACCTTCTGCAGTATATTACTCAGACCCTTCTCAGTTTTGGCAAACAAAGTTGTGTTACCTGCATAATACAGGTGAGCTTTCCTCTATTTTTAAACTTTGAAGAAGAGTGTTGAATATACCATGGGCTGCTAGGAGAACAAACAGGTTTG
>NW_006399840.1:12461101-12473049 GCF_000299155.1 Elephantulus edwardii | reverse complement strand
AGTGGATAGCAAGTCGCATTTTTCAATCCAAAGGTGTGAGGTTTGAATTCACAAAATGTTTTGAAGGAGAAATATGAGGAATCATGTCCTATATGGTTTACACTCTCTGGCATCCAATATTTTAAGAAATAATTTGTAAATTATTCTGTATTTGTTTAGTCTTGTTTTTAAATATAGTCCACAATACTGCAAGAAGCGTTTTTGTACATGAAACTTTGTGGCAGATTTAAAAAATTTTTTCCTTAGATTAAATCTCTGTGCAAAGTTGTTGAGCTGAGGGGCTGAGGGTGTAGACAGCACAGAAGTATTGACATTTATTATACTTTATAAAATATTATCCTGAAAGACTATACTTGATAATATACTTATCCTTATTCAATATTTATCTCTCTCAGTACAAACTAAGCACCTTGTCGTGAAAGTGTCTTGGAGATTCTGCTTTAATTTACACACATCTCCTGGTTTTGTATTCAGACCAGGACAGGAAATAGAAGAGAGAGAATAATTTTAAGTTCTTACAGAGGTTCATTACTGATCAGAAGGGATGACTGAAATACTACAAAGAGAAAACCTTCCCATTTCAGTTTTACAGGTGGCAGAAATTATACTTGAAGGTTAGCAGAGCTCGTAATTCCTTTATGACACAATTTGTGAAGAATAGTAACCAGCCCAGGAGATGCCAGTGAATTGAGATAGAAATAAAACCTCCACAGTCTGGAAACCATTTAACTATCACTCAACCATCTCTAAAAATGTGTGGAGATACTCACACAGAAGGAAATGTCCTTTGTGCACAAGATGAAGGAATTGCTAATAGCTGAAGGTGGGAGGAAGATTTTTTATAAAAAAAAGAATCCGCCTGGGATGCTGGAATGTAAAAATCCAATGTGTCTAGTCAACATTTATATGAAATTATATTTGTAGTTTCCTTGTCTTGGAAGTAGAAATAGATTTACACTTGTTTCTTTGTTTATTTTTAAAGATAAGTAGGAGATAACCCATTTCCTGGCCTTGCCACCCACCCCATTAGAGAGGTTGTCTTAAAAGCAGCTGAGCTATATATGGGGTCCCTGCATGGTGATACAAACTAATAATACCATTAATTGAAAAATATAAGACTGGAGCTCAAGTCCACAAAAAGATACCTTTAAAGAGGAAAACATCTGGCTAACAACTTGCAAAATTAGCTGTTGGAAATTCTAAAGGACACAGTCACACATGAGATTTCCATGAGTTTCGAGACTACCCAAAAATAGTTGATTTTACTGTGGAAACACATTACACCCAATTCTATCTTGTACTAGATGAATAATAGAGAACTATTGTTATATACAATACAGAAAATAGAGGCACTCAGATTGGAAAACACAAAATGAGGAGAAGCAGCTGCAAACATCCATTAGTAATTGAAACATGGAATGCAAAACATATGAATCCAGGAAAATTGGAAATTATTAAAATGAAATGGAATGTATAAAGACTGATATCCTAGGAAGAAATAAATTAGCAAGCTGAGATGGACTGGTATCAAACCACTTTGCTTAAGATATAATGTGATCTATTGTGAAAGGAATAAGAAATTTTAAAAGTATGGTGTCACACTTACAGTCAAAAAGAACATTTTAAGCTTTGTCATGAAGTATCTGTGAGTGATAAGATACTATTCATATACATACAAGGAAGCCCTGTTATTACTAGTGTTCAGTATACATATCAACCACTAAGGCCGCAAAATGAGAAAACTGAGGACTTCTACCAACTCTTTAAGGCCAAACAAGCTAGAATATGTAGTTAAAACACAAAATAATAATTGGTGACTAGAATGCAGAAATTAGGAAGAAAGAATGACTAGTAGTTGAAAACATAGATGTCTTGTTAGAAATGAAACTGTTGTTGCTGTTGTTAGGTGCCGTCGAGTTGTAGACGACTCAGCGACCTTACAAACAAAAGGCTTGAGCACTGTTCGTACATAGAGTTTCCGGAGGCAAGCTATTTCGGAAGTGGATGCCGCTCCTGTTTCCAGGCTTGATTTAGTTGGAAAGCTCCAGCCAACACTGTCCACCATGGGTAACCATGAAACTAGATCAAATTATTGCATATTGTACAATTATTAGTTCATTGTAAATATCTTTTTTAAAAAACGAATAGTACATCACACCATTTAAAAAAATTCTGTGATGGTTTTACATGTCCTTATTTTTCTTTATTTTCCCTTTATTTTATTTTATTGAAATATTATAAAGAACTTGGATTTCCAGTCATTCGTTTTACACATTTCCCCCCCTGCCCCTCCTTCCCACCAGTTTGATTTTTTCTTTGGAAAAAAAAGTTCTTTCATTGTTATATAGTCCCCTCCTTCCTTCCCCACTCCCCAATCCCTATGTAACTCTTATTCTGGACTCTGGTCATGCTAATAACACCTAATCATATGTTCCTTTTATACAGTTCTCTCCCTCGTCTGTTTCAATGCCATGTGCATCATTTATCCCCTCTTTTCTTAGTTTCCCCATAACCACCATATTAGTCCCATTCTAATACAGTGGAATTATACAATATTTGTCTTTTTGTGGCTGAGATATTTCACTCAGCATAATCATAATCGTCACCCATTTTGTATAATATTTCATGAGTTCTTTGTTTTCAGTGCTGCATAGTATTATTCCACATTTAACTTCACACAAGCTTCCTCCATTTCTACCTTTTATCCACATTTCTTTTTTTTAACTTAAGAACACTAGAACAATACAGATATAGTCACTAGTGAGAGCCAAGAAAGTTAAAAGGAAATATATTGGAAATGAGAAAGCCTAATTTTCTGTTACTTACTTTCTCGGTTTAATTAGGCTGATGGTGTTTCTAGCTTGGGAAGTTTCTTATATATGGTTTCAAGTAAAATAATGCATATTCTTTCTTAAAAACACATAAACAGTAATTATGTAGAGTGCAATGCATGTCTGGTCTCCTAAATGCTAGTACCAATTGTATTGATTGTGGATCCACCTAAAATGAAGTAATTGACAAATTCAATCTTTTGTCCATCTATCACGATGTTGCCTATTGAACCAGAAGTGAAGATCTTTGTTTCCTTCAATCCATATTAAGGCTGCACTGTTTCATCTTCTGCAACAAGTGCTTCAAGTCCTCCTAATTTTCAACAAGCAAGGTTGTGTCATATGAATAAAGAAAGTTATTGATGAGTCTCCCTCTAATCCTGATGTCACATTCTTCTTCATAAAGTCCTGCTTTTCAAATAATTTACTCAGTATACAGATTGAACAAACATGGAGAAAGGATTCAACCCTGACACATCCTTTTGCTAATTATAAACCATGGAAGGTTCCCTTGCTTTGTTCACACAATAGCTTCATCTCATATACTTTGGATATGTTACCAGAAGAAGCTATTTCTTGTAAAGGTGGAAGATTAGCAAAGGATAAGACACTCAACCACATGGCTTGACACAGTGACTGCAGCAATGGGCTTGAGTGTATCAGAGATTGTAAGAGCACCACAGGATAGAGCAGGACTCAGATCTGTTGTTCATAGGATTGCTATGAGTCATACTTGAATTTATGGCACACAATAACAACACCACCACCTAATGGACTACATAGGAATCTCATTGACATCTGTGGAGATAGTTGATGCTCAATATCAGCGGTGAAAACAAGGACAGGATCTAAGTGTGGACCAAATCAACAACTTTTTGTTGTTTTTATGTACTATCCAGTTGGAGCCAATTCATAGCAGACCCTCCAGTGAGTTTTCAGAGACTGAAAACTCACATTACAGGAAATTTCCCATCTTTCTCCTGAGGAACAGCTGCTGGATTCTAACCTCATGTTTCATCAAATTTCCATGTGCAAGTTACAACTGAAGCTGGAATAAAAATCAACATGTCCATGTGAAAAAGAAATATGACTTTAAGTCTATTTCACCTGAATTTAAAAACTACCTCAAGAACAGATTTGATGTGTTTAACACTGAATATCACAGGTCAAATGAATTGTAGGATGACATCAAGGATATTATTAATTTTCCTGACAGTTGAGAGGACTTCAGACAGGGTGATTTGCCCTCCCCTTCCCTGCAAAGGTGAGCTCCACAGCTAGGTGAGGTTTACTGGAAGCTGAGGGACTAGAGAATACTTCAGGTGGACAAGTTTCCCACCTCTCCCCTGGAGCAGTGAACTCTCCAACAGGGGGCAAGTGCTCCTAGGAGCCTGTGGACTAGAGAGGACTTCACACAGGGTGAGGTGACTTCCCCTCTGCTGGAGCAGTGAGCTCCCTAGCCAAGGTTGCCAGACTCAGAACCTACAAGGACTCCAGCAAGAACAACTATCACAGCAGTGATACAGAAACAGACTACCTTACACCTCAAACAAAACCTAAGCTACATGTGACCCTCAAAACAAGATAAAAACACATGACGAATTTTCTGAAGACGAAAAGTCTGATTGAACTTACTGACACAGAACATAAAAGAACAATAATCAAATATTTTCTATGGTTCTATAAAAGGTCACAGAATTGTAGGAATCTACAAGCAAAATCCAAAGGAACTTTAAAAAGTCAAACAAAGTGAAACAGATAAAACCAATGAGGCACTAGGAAAATTAGAAACAGCAATACAGAATATTAATACCAACATCTCAGAAGCTATCATCATGTTGAAGGGACAGATGAGCAGAATTGAAGAGATGGAACACTGAATTAGTGAAACAGAAGAGAAAGCTCTCAGCACTGATCTGCTAGAACAAAAAGTAGAATCAAAAAGAAAGGAAAATGAAGAAGGCCTGAGAATAAAGTGGGACACTCTGAAAAGGAATAACATGCACATTAATGGAATTCCAGAACAAAAAGAAGCAAAATAAAGGCACTGAAAAAATTGTGGAAGAATTATTAAAACTTTCTAAATATCATAAAGAATGACAGAATATACACCTAAGAATCTGAGTGAATCCCAAATAGAATAGACCCCAAAATACAAACACCAAGGCTTATCATAGTCAACTTTGCTTGAATCAAAGGCAAGGAGAGAATTTTGAAAGAAAAGAAAATTCTGATTACCTAGTCTGATACAGGCCATGGTCTTTGCTTTCACTTGTCATGCATCAGAGAGTTGGACAATGACTAGGGAGGATAGAAAGAGAATTGATGCCTTTGAGCTGTGGTGCTGGAGAAGAATATTGAGGGTACCATCGACTGCTAGGAAAACAAACAGATTCATCCTGGAAAGGGTCAAACCAGGTGGCTCCTTGGAGTCAAGGATTCTAAGGCTCCGTCTAACATACTTTGGACATGTTGTAAGGAGGGACCGGTTCTTGGAGAAGGACATCATGCTTGGGAGGGTGGAGGGACAGTGCAGGAGGGGAAGACCCTCTATGAGGTGGATTGATTCAGTGACTGGGGTAATTGGGATGGGTGTGTCAGAGACGGTGTGATTGGCACAGGACAGAGAGTTTAGGGCTGTTGTACATAGGGTCGCTATGAGTTGCAAGTGACTCGATGGCACGTAACAACAACAACAAAAACAACAATAGTTGTAAGAAACTGTGCTGCAATCCAAAAGACATATGGTTTGAATCCACCAGCCATGGAAGTAGTACAGACAATCTCCTCCTGTGCTATTTACTGCCTCCGAAAACCCACCACAGGATCACTATGGGTTGCTTCTGACTCAATGGTACACAAGAAAAACCTATAAAGGAGAATAAATAAGTGCCAATTTCTCAGGAGAAAAAAAATGCAAACAAGAACACAGTGGAATGATTTATACTAAACACTCAAAGAGCACAACTATCTATCAAGAATACGGTACCCAGCAAAACTATCAATCAAATTTGATGTAGAGATCAATATATTCTCAGAAAATAAGAAACTAAGGAGTTTGTAAAATTAAGACTAATGTTACAGGAAATACTAAAGGAAGTCTTTCCACAGAGATACCACAGAGAAAGGTGGATGGATCAAAGTATTCATCAACAATACAAAAATAATACAACACAATTATATGAATAAAGCCTTGCTTTTAAAAAAACTAAACAGAATGGGAATGGTTTAAATATACCAGTGAAGAGAAAAAGGCTAACATAGATAAATAAACAAGCCTCATCAATATGCTATCTACAAGAGACATACTTGAAAAGTGAAGACAGAAAAAATATTAAAATGTAGGGGGTGAGGCATGAAAGATACCAAGCAAATGGTAAACAGAAAACAAAACAAAACAAGAGTACTAATACTAATCTCCAATAAAATTGATGAATGGAACTTTCTAAAATTAAAATCCCTATGTACATAAAAAAATATATTTCTCAAACAGGGTAAAAAAGAAGCCACAGACTGGAAAAAATATGTCACAGTGCCATACTGATGACAGATTCATGCCTGAAATGTACAGAATATTCCAGCATCTCAACAAGAGAAAGGTAAACAATCCAATCATAAAATGGCACAAGAGATGAACAAACATTTCACCAAACAAAAAATTCAGATGACTAACATATATGGAGAAATGTTTAAAATCCCTAGCTATCAGAGATATGGAAATCAAAACAACACCAGAAACAATAGCAAAGTTCAACAGCTAGCAAGCAACACTTATTAACAAGGATCTGGGGAGATTGACACTGTCTTTCTTCACTCCTGAAGGGAATTTAAAATGGCATAACTATTATGGAATGAAGTCTGGCATTTTTCCAAATTTCTGGAAATAAAATACCATTTGACTTCGCTATCCTGTATTGGGACATCCTTTCTGTAAACTTTCAATAAAATTACAATTGAAAAAATTAAAAACAAATAAATAAGAATATTGTTCATGAAGAAAGTAAAAGGTCATTACAAAGAAAAGGGAGAAATAAAAGTCCAAAATGTATGTCAGAAAAGACTCTGAAACTTACACTAGAATATAGAATGGACATAACAAAGGGAAGGAACGCTGAATTAAGAAAGAAGAACAGAAAATGTCAAAGGTCATCTTGAGAAGGAAAATGAAGTATTATAATTAAGTATGCAAAGAGCTGAAGTCAGAAAAATAAAAAGGGAAGAATACACTGGACATTTCTTAAGCTGCTTTCAGCTTAACTGAAAAACAAATTCGAATCTCAAGTTGTAATCCTGAAGGATTCTATGGGTAAAAACATTGAATGATGCAGGAAACATCAAAAGAAGATGGAAAGAACACACAAAGTCACTGTACCAAAAAGAATTGGACGACGTAGATCAGTTGAGGAACTGACATATGATCAAGAACCAATGATTGAAAGAGAAAGTTTAAACTGCACTGAAGGAATTGTCAAAAAACAAGGACCCAGGAATTGAAGAAATGTTAATTGACATCTTTCAATAGATGCAACCCTAATGGTGCTTGCTAGTCTCTGACTAGAAAATTGGAAGAGCGTTACCTGGCCAGCTGCCTGGAAGATATTCATATTGATTCTCATGCCAATGAAAAGCGATCCAACAGAGTTTGGAAATTATTGAACAATATCATTAATAGCACTTGCAAATAAAATCTTGCTAAAGATTATTACAAATGTGACTAGAATCACCAGCAGAAGGGAACTTCCAGAAAGCAAAGCTGGATTCAGAAAACACAGTGGTACAATGGATATCGTTGATGATGTCAGACAGATCTTGGCTGAAAGCAGTGAAAGTTTTATATTGACTTGACTATGCAATGGTGTGGACTATAATAAAATATGAAAAACACTGAAGAAAAAGCAAGAGTCCTGTTTTGTGTGCCATGAAGTCAGAATCAGGCCATAGCTGACCCACTGGCTCTGGCAGGTTTTCAGAAGTGATAACTGCAAGGAAAGAGATTGCCCATCCTTCCAGTGGATCAGCTGGTGGATTCAAAACACATGCCTTGGGGACTGCTGTGCAGCTTCTTGCCACTAGACCACCAGTGGTCCCTACTACACCAGAAGCCTAGAACACTTAACTGTGCTAATGAGAAACCTACACCTAGCTAGTGCCTGAACAGAATAGTGTAACACTACATAGTTTAAAATCAGGAAAGGTGTGCATCAGGGTTGTTTCCTTTTTCTGTACCTGTTCAGGTGTATGTATACTAAGAAAATAATTTGAGAAGCTGGTCTATATAAAGAAGAATGTGACATCACTATTGGAGGAAGATTAATCAATAACTTGTATTATGCAGATGATACAACCTTACTTGCTTAAAGTGAAGAGGACTTTAAGCAATTGCTGCAGAGGATCAAAAACTACAGTTGTCCATGTGGATTGCATTTCAACTTCAAGAAAAGAAAAATCCTCAGCACTAGATCAATAGACAACACCATGAGAGATAAAGAAAAGTTAGAAGTTTTTGATGATTTCATCTTATTTGGATTCACAATAAACACACAAGAGAAAAAGAAATCTAAAGATGTGTTGCGTTAGGAAAATCTACTGTCATGGACCTCGCCAAAGTACTAAGAAACAAGGATATTATAGTAAAGTGTGCTTCATCCAAGCCATGCTATTTTCAATTGCTTTCTATTCACCTGAGAGTTGAGCAATGAATAAGGAAGACCAAAGAAAAGTTAATGCCTTTGAATTTTGGCATTGGAGAAGAGTACTGAATATGCCACAGACTGCCAAAAGAACAAATCTATCTTGGAAGCAGTGTAACCAGTGTGTTCTTTAGGAGTGAGGGTGGTAAAATTTTGTCTCACGTACTTTTAGCACATTGTTAGGAGAGGTCACTCCTTGGTAAAAGGTATCATTCTGGGAAAAAAAGAAGGGTCAGAGAGAGAGAGAGAAATATGCTTAATAAGATGCATTGATATAGTAACTGTAACTATTAGCTCAAGCATACCAGAGATCATGAGAATTGCACAGTGGAAGGCAAGGTTTAGGTCTGTTGTTCACAGTGCCATTATGAGCTGTGGTTGTCTTAAGGGAACCAAACAACAACAACAACGACATAACTTGTGCAGCAAAATATGCTCTCAAAGAAGACAGTTTGCTATCCTTGCTTGCCTATGTCCATGACAGAGAGTGATGGTAAAAAAGTGAAATAGCATGTGTGTGCGTCCTGTGTTCAAAGTCTTGGGGCTCTCTAATGATTTTAGGTCTATCTCTGTTTATAATCCTTCCCCTCTAGACCTAGTCCCTTGAGGCTGGGTGTCTCTGTCTTATTCAGTTTTGTATTGTTGTTTTTGCTACATAGTACTGTTGAATAAACAGAGTATATGAAAGTCCATTTTCTTATAATCTTGCCATCACAGGGCGTTTGTTTGACTTTTAAACTTTGCCAATTTGATAGCCCAAAAATGGAATGCATTGTTGAACGCTGGTACTGCTAAACATAACTCATGTGCTTATATTTCTATTTTGATTTATTTTCTTGCCTATTTTTTAATTAAAGTACTCTTTTTCCTGTTAATTTAAAATACCATCTTATGTCTCAAGAATAGTTAACCATTTACCTGCAATTATTACACACAAAGTTTGTTATTAATATTGGCTTTTACTTTTTTGGAGAAAATATCTTTTACCAAAAAATATAATGAAAAAACATTTGGCAACACAACCTCCATATTTAAAATTTAACAATATTTTCAATATGAAGATTTATTTTTACCCTCAAGTATATCAGTGGATTTCATGAGTGAAATAAGTCAGTCACAAAAGAATAAGTATTTTCTTATTCTATCACATATACCATATGAAATAGGCCTGTGATCTAGTGGGTAAGGGATAGTACATTATCAATCCAAAGGCAAACCATTCAAATCCACCCGCTGTTCCATAGTAGAAAGATGGGTCAGCTCTTTCAATGTGATTTACAGTCCCTGAAAATCCACTGGAGGTCAACCATGAGGTGATTCTGACTAAAGGACAAAGGGCAACTTGTACTTTAAAGCTCATTGTTAATTTTTAGGACTGAGAGAGAAGTGAGAGGCTAAGGAGAAGTAATGCTTAGGAAACACCAGATTCTGTTACAGGTGATGGAAAGTAAATAAACACATAGTGGGGATGACTACATAGCATGACAAACACTAGCAATTTAATTATACTTGCAAAGAATGTTGACTTGTTAACATGCAGTTAACATAACAGTTTCATATTAAAGATGTTTGGTTTTCTTAAATTCTCCTATTCCTCAGAGAATAATTTTTGTTATTGTAATTCAATATGATGGAAGTTCAACTATAAGAAGACACAGATTCTCACCACTGGGGCCAAATGACAGCACCATGCTATATGGAGAAGATTGAGGTTATTAACAATTACAGCTCTCCCAGATCCATAATCAACACTCTTGGCATCAGCAGTCAATCAATCAAAAGATGAATTGCACTGTGGAAATATGCTGTCAGGGATCTTTCCAAAGTGTTAAAGAGCAAAGATGTCAGTCTGGAGACCAAGGTGCATCTGATCCAGGCCATGGCTTTCACAATTACTTGCTAGCATTAGAGAGCTGGACAATGGCTGGAGTTAATAGAAGAAGAATTGATGCCTTTGAGTTGTGGTGATGGAGAAGAACATTGAACATACCATGAACTTCCAACAAACAGGTCTGTCCCAGAGAGGGACAAGCTGCTCCTTGGAGGGAAGGATTTTGAAGTTCCTTCTACATACTTTGGACATGTTGCCAGGAGGGACCAGTCTCTGGAGAAGATCAGTTAGTTGCTTAGAAGACTGTAGGAACAGCGCAGGAGAGGAAGACTTGGATGAGATAGATTGACACAGTAACCATGTAAATGTGGATAGGTGTGTTGAAGACAGTGAGACTGGCTCAAGATAGGGCAGAGTTCAGAGCTATTGTACATTGGGTTATTTTGAATTGCAGGCGACTTGATAGCACATAACGACAACAACAATTATGATTGGAGTGAAATACTAAGAAGCAAATTAGCTTTCCATCTCACCATTCACATACATTTTGCTTTATAATGTTAACTATAATGTTATTAAGAGTCGTTGAGTCCTAAGAATGAAAGACCTGAACACTTGTATAACTTTCATTGTTTCTCCAAGTTTATAGAGTTTCTGGAGGAGGCAAGCTATTTCAGAAATGGATGCCACTCCTGCTGCCAAGCTTGTTTTAATCAGGGCGCACCACCAAACACTGGCCACCATGGGTAACCATTATCACATTTGACACATCAGTATCAGAGTGTTAAGCATCACAGCAACCACAAGTTACCTCTGTACAGCAAATGGACAGACTAGTGCTATACCACTTAGAAGAATGTTTGACCAAAAAATAACCAGGACTGAGGACTGCACACTTTTTCACTTCTTCCCAGTCATTAATTAATTCTTTTATCCTACTTTGTTCTGCCTTCTGAACTTTATTCTTGGGCAAATGCTACTCTTTTGACCATATGTGATTAGTTGTTCTATGGAGTGAGTACCTACTTGATTTCACTGGTCACTTACAGGCCTCTATTATTTGGCTGAAAGTTGAACCATAGATGAGCTTTGTTCCAGAGTTAAATAGTGACAAAGCACCATGGTGTTGGCGATTCCAGCAGTCTCTACTGGACCAGTAAGCCTGGTAATTTTTATGTTTTTAGGTTTTATTCCACATTTTCTTCTATTCTGTTCATGATCTTCTGCTGTGACCTCTTTAGAGTGGTCTGCTGTAGTAACCAAACACCATCTAGTTTTTCTGGTCTCAGTGTCATGGAGACTGAGGTTCATATGGTCCCATAAGACCTTCAGCCTAATTATTTCTCTATGTCTTTATTTTTCTTCCCTCTTAGTTACAAAACAAAAGAAAACACTAATTGTGCTTTAGATGGTTGCTCACAAATTTTTAAGACCCTAGGGACCTCTCTAAAGTACTCAAGAGCAACGGTGTCTCTCTGGAGACTAAGGTCCGCCTGATACAGGCCATGGTTTTTGTAATCACTTGTTATGCATCAGAGAGTTGGACAATGACTAGGGAGGATAGAAGGAGAATTGACGCCTTTGAGCTGTGGTGTT
>NW_006399840.1:12452613-12460881 GCF_000299155.1 Elephantulus edwardii | reverse complement strand
ATTGATTCAGTGACTGGGGTAATCGGGATGGGTGTGTCGGAGGCAATGAGATTGGCACAGGATAGAGCAGGGTTTAGGGCTGTTGTACATAGGGTCACTATGAGTCGCTATGACTCGACGGCACATAACAACAACAACATTAGCTACTCATCATCAGACATAGAACATTGACTCTGCTCATTGACCTTGACATCCCCTGTTGTTGTTGACTACCATCAAGTTGGAACAGACCCATAGCTGACCCTCCAATGGATTTTCAAAGGCAATAAATTGCATGGGAATAGGTTGCTTATTCTAGTCTTCCTTTTTTACTTTTTCTTCTTGAAGAGATTGAAAAGATCATGACTTGGATCAGGTGCACCTTCATCATCAAAGCAGCATCTTGCTTCTTAAAATTTTAAAGAGGTTCTTGTAATAAGAATACTCTATATAATACAGTTTTTCATTTCTGTTTTGCTCTTTCAGTGTATAATGATTGTTGATTGAGTTTTATGATTATTTTGGTTTTGTGCTTTAAATGGGTGATTTTACTGTTTAATATTTTTCTCAAGTGCAGTGTTGATGTGCTGTCTAGTATTCTTAAGAACAAGATGACTATAATGTGTTTTATGGAGTGAATATATGCATTAGACAAACTTTGTTTAGGCATTAGCTATAATTTTTCTCATGAAGCAAATATCAATGAATCAATAATATTTACACTAAATGAGGTGTGTTTAAATGAAAGCAAACTTAAAACAAATTTAAATATTGATCAGTTGACAAAATATTATGAAAAAGGCTTGCAGGAACGAACTTAGTATTTCTACTATGAGTTATGATTTAGTATTTGCCAATTAAATGATCAAAGTTAAATTTTAGAACATAACTATTGTTAATAATAGATTTGACAGAGCAGAGATTTCTACTATATTTGTAAACCATCTGACTAATTTAGTCTGACTAGTGAGTTTTCTAAATAGGATGCATCTTTTCTTACCACATCCCTTTTATTTGCTTTTTAGATAGATTTTATCGTTCACAACAATGTTGTCTAAGATTTTATAAGTCTTCATGGAAAAATGAGCCTATGATAATCTACAAAATTTAAATTTCCTTTTTTTGACATCATTTATTGAGAGGCAGAGGGATATGGAGTCTGTTTGGTCAGGTAAGATGAAAAACTGTAGGCCACTGGCGGTCTGGGCACAGTGAAGAATTCTGCAGTTGCTAGGAGGAACAATGACTAGGGATGATAGAAGGAGAATTGATGCCTTTGAGCTGTGGTGCTGGAGAAAAGTACTGAATGTTCCATGGACTGCCAAGAAAACAAACAGATCCATCCTAGAGAGGGTTAAACTAGGCTACTCCTTGGAGGCAAGGATTCTGGGGCTTCGTCTGACATACTTTGGACATGTTGTAAGGAGAGACAGGTCCTTGGAGGGGGACATCATGCTTGGTAGGGTAGAGTGACAGCGCAGGAGGGGAAGACCCTCTATGAGGTGGATTGATTCAGTGACTGAGGTAACCGGGATGGGTGTGTCAGAGGCAATGAGACTGGCACAGGATAGAGCCGGGTTTAGGGTTGTTGTACATAGGGTCGCTATGAGTCGCTAACGACTCAATGGCACATAACAACAACAATGACAACAGGAGGAACTCAGCTCTGTGAAGCATAATAAAGTATTCTCTTGGGATTTGTCCATGTGTATACTAGGATCAGAGCCCTTTCTTTGCCTCTAATCATATAATGTTTCTTCAGGGCTTTACATTCAGTCTATGTCTACTACTTGTTATTATCTTCACCTAAAAACAGAAACATCACAATAGCGGGACCTGTTGAACATCCTACTATTCACTGTACACTGGTTTCTAACTGTGGCAGATTTAATTATTAGCAGTAGCTAAGTGACTCTGTTTTTTATTCATCATTAATGTTTAAATAATCATTTACTTAAGCTTGTTTAAATAGTCATTTACTTAAGCTGTAAAGGAATTGTTTCAAACTTTTCTTTACACAAATCAACCAACTGGAGTCCCTGGGTGGTGCAAACAATTAAGCACTCAATCACTAACTGAAAGGTTGGTTTTGAATCCACCCGGAGACCATCAGGGCTGTAAATATGATTTTAAAATACCGTAGCTTTGAGAACCCTGTGGAACAGTTCTATTCTGTACATATGGGGCCCAGGCAGGTTAGAACTTACTTAACTGCATGTGGCAATAACCAACCAACAGCTGCTGCCAAATCAATTCTGAGTCGTGGTATCCCATGTATGTCAGAGTAGAGCTGTGTTTAACAGAGTTTACAATAGCTGATATGTCTCCTGAGACACCTCTGGGTGGACTCAAACCTCTAACTTTTGATTAGCAGTTAGATGTGTTAACCATTTGCACCACCCAAACACTGTCTAGTTATGCTAAATCCTATTTCATGTAAAACAATATTCTGCTGCGATATTGTTAACTTTTGAGATGTTCAAGAATTTCCTAGGCTTTCCACACTCTCATTCTGAGGTGGTGAACTCTTTGAGACGGTTTAGATAAAAATAATTTGTTGACAGGGATTGGATTGCACTGGGCAAATTTTATTGGAAGATATCTTTCTAAAAAGCAGTGATAGTACTTTGAGGACAAAGAAGCACCTGTACTAAGCAACATTTTCCATCACCTCATATTTATGTGAAAGCTGGGCAATGAGTAAGGAAGATCAAGGAAAAAATCAGTGTGTCAGCATTATGGTGTTGGCAAAAAGGACTGCCAGAAGCATGAATTAATTTGTTTGGGAGAAGTACAACCAGAGTACTCCATAGAGACAAGGATGGTGAAATTTCCTTGCGCATGTAAGGCAGTTATCAGGAGTACCCAGGCTTTTGAGAAGGATATCATGTTTTCAAAGCAGAAGCTCAATGAATTGGATCAACACAGTGACCACAATATTGTGAGGAAGGCACAGAACTGGGTAGCATTTTGTTCTCTTGTCAAGAGTCTGCGAGTGAAGTGCACCTAATGGTCATAGTGGAATATCTAGTCTCAATACAGACAATTAGGCAGCAGCACCAATTATAGGATAATTCATTGTAGTTGTTTGTTGTTAAGTGCCATTGAGTTATCTGCAACTTATAGTGACCCTATGTACAACGGCCCTACACCCTACTCTATTCTGTGTCAATGTTATTGTCTCTGACACCCCTATCCCCATTAGCACAGTCACTGAATCAATCCATCTCATCAAGGGTCTTCCTCTTCTACACTGCCCCTCCACCCTCCCAAGCATGACATCCCTCTCCAAGGACTCGTCCCTCCTTGCAACATGTCCAAAGTATGTCAAAAAAAGCTTCAAAATCCTTGCCTCTAAGAAGCAGCCTGGTTTCACCCTCTCCAAGATGAAACTACTTGTTCTCCTGGCAATCCACGGTATATTCAATATTCTTCTCAAACACCATGGCTCAAAGGCATCAATTCTCCTTCAATCATCCCTAGTTGTTGTCAAGTGATTGTAAAGACCACAGCCTATATCAGGTGCACCTTAGTCTCTAGACTGACATCATTTCTCTTCAGTACTTTGGATAGGTCTCTGACAGAAGACTTTCCCAATGCAATCCTTTTTTTAAATTTCCTCACTGCTGATGTCAGGAATGTTGATTGTGGAGTCAAACAATCTCAATCTCTTTGCCATCTATTATGATGCTACCAATCTCAATCTATTTGCCATCTATTATGATGCTACCAATCGGCCCAGTAGTGAGAATCATTATTTTCTTGATATTGAGCTTCAATTCATACTGCAGGCTTCAGTCCTTGACCTTCTGCAGCAAGCGTTTAGAGTCCTCCTCAGTTTCGGCAAGCAGGGTTATGTCATCTGCATAATGCAGATTGTTGATGAATCCTCCTCCAATCCTGATGTCACATTTCTCCTCATAGAGCCCAGCCTCCTGGGTAATCTGTTTTGCATAAATATTGAAAATATATGGAGTTAGGACACATCCGTGGCGTACTTACACCCTTCCAAATTTTGAACGATGCAGTGTTTCCCTGCTCTGTTTTGATGATTGCCTCCTGGTCCATGTATAGGTTTCTCATGAGCATCATCAAGTGTTCTGGGATTCCCATTCTTATCAGAGTCAGCCACAGTTTGGTGTGGTCCGCACAGTCAACAGCCTTAGCATAGTCAATGAAACACAGATTCCTCTGGTACTCTCTGCTTCCCACCATGATTCATCTAACATTAGTTACAATATCTCTGAAGACCTGCTGGAGAGTTAGCTATGTGCTGATTCCAACTTGATGGTACAAAACAACAACTGTCCTGATAAAGGGCTCCGGTGTGAAAGAAGTGTTGCATTGCTGTCTCAGAGGCAGTACGTCTTTGGCAGTTTGAACCCACCAGTTGCTCTGATGAAAAAAGATGAATATTCTCTCATTGGGTTTGCAAAACTATGGAGAGTCAGCTGTGAGTCGACAGCAATGGTAGAGAAAGAGGCTTCCTAAGAACCGCCATGACTAGGAATAGAAATGGGAGAGAAGGCTGTACCAGAAGATGTATGGTTGCAGCAGGCAGACATCTTGAAAATATTCACCTGTATAAGCCAGAGTGGTCAGCTCTCTTGTTTGTGGTATCTGCTCTGACTGGCAGTCCCACATCTCCCAGAAGCCCACAGACCAAGGCAGAGCTTGCATGTCTATCCATTACAAATGAATTAATCATTAATTCATTTGAGAATATAATTCATATACTAATCTCTGAATGAATTTCTAACAGATATTGTGTCCTTAAAAAAAGTTATTTTCTTTTTCCTTTCAGTCGCTCCCTCTGTTAAAGGAGGACAATACAGCTTGCCTTTACCTACTCAGAGATCTGTTGTGAGGATCTTAAATGTGAAAGTACTTTCACAAACTATAAAGCCCTCTCTAAAAGCATGGTTTTCTTATTAGGAGGCCCTGCTACCTCCCTACCTGAGGGAGTCTTTAACTAAACCCCTCCACCCCCATCCACCCTGGGCACTCCTGCTGCTTTGTTTAGAGAAACACATTTTATGGCGGCACAGATACAGACCTGGATCACGGGGTCACTGCTGTGTTTCCATTACAAACACACAGGTTTCAGGCTCCAGCCCTTTCCACATGCTGAACTTCACTAGAGTCTCATGTGTTGAGAGGCTTCTGGAAGAGACCCAACAATTACAGAGGAGTACACCGTACAGATTTGGCCCAAATGTAATTTCAGGCTGAACTTTCTGGGGATTGTTATGGGGTCACATTCTGCAGTCTTTCAACAGAGGAAAATCTCCTGGGCATGGAAGGTTTGGAAATTCTTCAAGATTGGGAGGGGGCACAATATACAGGATTAAGCATCAGGCAAGACCCTTCAGCCAGAGTGGAACTTGAATCTCATTTCATGAGCGTGCTGCTTTTCAGTGCCTGTGTGGCCTTTTACTTGAGATAAATAAGCAAAGTATATATTTTAAAACATAGTGGTTTCCACTCTCTTGGGGCTGATTTCTCCTTTGCCCCCCCAGGTTGATAGTAGTTCGTAGTTGAAGAAATAGATCCAAATGGATTTTGCAGAGATAGTAAAAAAGCCATTCCAACTAGGTCTCCTTTGTACAGTAAGTATAGTAGGAGTAATTGACAGATACAGAGAAAAGGAAAAATCAATTATAGACTACTTTAGCCCCAAATAGGGTCAGCCAGCCACAGCTGCATAATGTGCTCTGGCATACAGATCAACACCATGGAGAATTAAGGGCATGCACATGATATTCTGCAAAAGGCAAGCTGTTGACCTTTATGTGGAGTGGAGGTCCCAGGCCTCTAGTCTATAAGGCAACTCCAGAGTCAGTTATCCTGACCCTTCTGTCCCATTTTTGTTCAGTGTCTCTATGTAGAAATATTGCCATTAGTTCAAAGCATACACACAAACTCAGGAAAAGGCTGGGAATGAAAAGAAGTTGATGACTGATCATTCCATGGGGACTCTAGTGATGCCATTACACTGACAGCACGGAGTCACCAACACAAGGGCCCTTGGCGTATCCTCTGTGTTCCAGTAACCTTTGTTTTCTGACCTTTTGAAGTTCACCACTACACAATGTGTCTCTGTACAGTTTTTAACAAATCAGTTTTCCCAGAAAACAGCACTTATTTTATGAGATAAAGAAATAATTACATTAATATATAGCTTTAAGAAAAAAGAGTAAAACTAAACTGAAAACAATTTCACAGGGCACGAGTTAGGAGTTAATCAGGAGAACTATTCAGTCAAGAGTGCAAATGTAGGTTAACCTGGTAGGGCCAGAGGTTAGTAAATTTTTTTCTGTAAAAGAGGCAGATGAGTTGCAAGTGACTCAATGGCACATAACAACAACAACAATAACAAAGAAGACAGAGTCAGACAGTGTATCTGATTTTGGCTTTGTTCTGTCATTGTACCATAAAATTGTCAAGCATTATTCAAACAAATAGATATGGTTGTGTTCCAGTAAAATTGTATGTATGAAAACAAATGGTAGGCCAGATTTGGCCCACAAGCTGCCAATCTCAACTATAGGCTACGGTGTATAATAGTAAACATAGATAGGAAAAGTCAAGACATTAATTGACACCTTTTATGTCCTGCTGTAAAGAATGTAATTAAGTTGCAAGTTCATACATTTATACAATTGGCCTTTCCCAGCATCCAGCATGGTTGTGTCTGACAAATAGAATCCTCTCCCTGTGGCAAATACACTCTCAGCACTGGTCCATAGCATAGTGGTCCCCTATCACGCCTAATCTCCTATGCTCTCCTCCTAGCCTCTAGTTACCACCCCTGACTCAAGCTGAAATCTATAGTTTCATTCCTGGAACAGATAATAGACACCTATTTAGTTTTCTTAATAAGAAAGAGTGACACAATGACTACAATAATGAGCACAAGTACAGCAGAGATGAGGAGGATGACACAGAACAAAGCAGGATTCAGATCTGTTGTCCATAGGATCGCTATTAGTCATAGTTGACTCAAATGCATCCAATAACAACAACAAAACAAATTTTGTGAGACATTCTCACATGCTTTGTATTATTTAATTTTCAAAAAGAATTCAACTAAGTTAGCTTTCTGGTTCCTGGTGTACAAACAACATAAGATAGGTTCAGGGAGGTGAAGTCACACTCCTCTTGGACCACCAGAGGTTAGGAGGAGAGTACGTTCCAAAGTGGAGGACAAGAACATTATCACAGGTAACCCACATGACAAGTTTTTTGTGAGCTGAAACAACTTATTTGGAAAAAGAGGAGGGGAAAAAGAAGAGAAAATATCTTGAATTTAAACAAGGGAGCTGAGAGCAGGAGGACAAGTATCCAACCCTATATTTAGGGTAAATTTTTGTTTTGTTTTGTTTTGCTTTGCTTTGTTTTAACATTAACATTGTGGTTATGTCCTGGAAATGATATGCATTCTTCATTCTTTTTTCATTATTTAAGGATTGTTGCAGCCATTATGCAAAACCAATAAAGAGAAAATATTATTTATTTTTCTTTTAAATCTGTTATTTGGCAGCCAGTGCCCAGCTAAGGAGTAGCGCGGGTCTCATGGGAGAACAATATGCATTTGGTAAAATTTCTTAAAAGACAATTTGTGGTTTTGAGAAAACAAAACAGGAAATTGAATTAAAAGGAGAAATATATTTAAATAATGCTCAAGTGATGACATAATCAGCCAAAATCCAAAGTGCACAACCAAGAAACAAACATTCATGAGATGGTAATATGACTTTAAGTTAAATATATATATGGATTTGTGTGTCTATTTAACTAATCAAGCAAGTGTTGTTATCGTTGTTGTTGATGCTGTCAAGTCGAGCACAATTCATAGCGACCCTATTGAACAAAAGGCCTGAAAAATTTGAGCTGTTACTCAAGTGTGATGACAATGTCATTGGAAGTTTCAGCAAGCAATATTTCTTGACTTATTTAAGTCTATTATTTGGTTTCATTTTTTAATATAAACTGTAATGAGATTGGATTCATAAAATGCATAGATAAATTTTCTTATTCAGCTATTTTGATCAATTACATATATCTATGAAATATATGGTTGAGCTCAAAAGTTCAAAATGAACAACATGAACACTGTGGTGATCAAGGCAATAAATGTTGGATATCTGTTAACTGTCGATCTCTTTAATCAAAGATAAAATTCTTTAACGTAAATATTACATAAATTTATTTTCCTAGCACCTGTATAACTTAACACACAGCATAGAGTTGTTGTTGTTAGGTGCCGTCGAGTCGCAGGAGACTCAT
>NW_006399840.1:12451161-12452178 GCF_000299155.1 Elephantulus edwardii | reverse complement strand
CTCATAGAGACCCTATGAAGGGTAAAGTAGGCTGTAAAAATTATAAATAAAGGGAAAAAACAGCTAATAGAATAAGTAATTATTGATTAAATAAAACGTAATTTGTTCTTCTACTTCTAACCTTTTTTTTCTTTCCTTATTGTGGTGGATTGCACATGTTATTCTGATGCTGGAAACTATTCAGCAATATTTCAAATACCAGCAGGGTCACCAATGATGGATAGTTTCCAGACTGAGACAGATTAGGAGAAGGAGCAAATATTGCACTTCTAAAGAACAAATTTAAGCAGCAAACATTTTATAAATAGGAGTGGAACGTGGTTTGATATTGGGCCAGAAAATGAGCACGTAAGGTTGCAAGTCACACAAAATGCTACTTAGCAGGTGCTGCTTCATGTGGAGTTGCAGTGACTGGTGTATAGTAAAGGTTTCAGGATCTTTATTTCCTATGAAGCACGATGCAAAATGAGAAGAAAAAGTTGCAAACATCCATTAATAATCAGAGTGTGAAATATATTTAACGGAACATATGAAAATAGATATTCTAGAAATGAGCAGAAATGTAGTAGTCATATTGCATAAGATTCTCAAATAGTCTATTGCACTGGGAATGACAAATTAAAGCAAAGTGTCTTTTTATTCATTCTCCAAAAGGACCAGATTCTATGATCTTTTCTGAAGTGCTAATCACTAATAGGATAATAGTAATATATATGCAATGAAGATCAGTAAGTATGACTGTTATTCAAATATATACACCAAGCACTAAACCAAAGATAAAGATTTTCAACAACTTCTGCAGCCTGATGTTGATCTAAAATGCAATCAGGATATGTTGGTAAGTAAACCACTATAAAAATAAAAAAAGAAACTAAAAAAAATGATGCATTGGTAATTACTGGCAATCAAAATATAAAACTAGGAAACAAAGAAAATGATCAGTAATTGCAAAATATGACTGGTGATAGAAAAACACGAGAGATGGGATGATACGTGTGTGTGTGTGTGTGTGTGTGT
>NW_006399840.1:12448312-12450914 GCF_000299155.1 Elephantulus edwardii | reverse complement strand
AATGAATTTTGATAAATGTCAATAGTTGTAGAGGGCCTTCAGGCCTTTTGTTCATAGGGTTGCTATGAGTCGTGCTTGACTGAAAGGCAATCAACAACAACAACAACAACAAGAGCAATCTGTTAATAGGAAAAACCTCTGTTCAATAACATAAATGGAGATTTGAGGGCTTTAGTGGCATACTGGGTAAGGAGTTTCACTGTCAGCTCAAAGGCAAGCAGTTCAAATTACAAACTTCCTAGGAGAAAGGGGCGATCTCCTACATGACTTAAAATCTCTGAAAACCTGCTAGAGTCAGTATGTGATAGTTCCAACAGCTATGTGATAGTGACTCATAATAGCAACAACATTAAATGGAGATCATTTATGTAAATTTCATTGGATAGAATATTGCTGTTGTTAGGTGCTGTCAAGTACAACTCATAGTGACCCTATGAACAAAAGATATGAACCCTGTTCCATCCTGTGCCGTTCTCACACTTCCTGACACACAAGAGCTCATTGTAACTGTTACTGTGTCAATCCACCTGGTTGAGAGTCTTTCTCTCGTTTGCCAACCCTTCATCCTTTCCATCATCATGTCCCTTTCTAAGGAATAGCCCAACCTAACAACACACCCAAAGTATGTGAGGCAAAGCTTCATCATCCTTGCTTCTGAAGAGCACTCTGGTTGTACTCTCTCCAGGACATACCTGTTTGTTCTCTTCAGTGCTTATTTCCAAAACCAAAGCTCAAAGGTGTCAATTCTTTTCCTGTCATTCTTATTCATTGTCCAGCTCTCAAATCCATAGTAAGTAATAAGGTATGGTTGGAATCAGATGCACTTTAGTCATCAAACTGACATCATTACTCCTCAGTAATTTGGAAAGATCCCTAACTGCAGATTTCCCAGTGCAGTGTTTCTCCTTACTTCTTAACTGCTGGTACCAAAGGTGTTAATTGTATATTTAAGCAAGAAGAAGTTGGTGACTGTTTCAATCTCTATCCACCATGATGTGATAAGAAGCTTTGTTTTCTTGGCATTGAGATGCAATTAATACCAAAGGCTGCATTCCTTGGTCTTCTGCAACAAGTGTTTCAAGTCCTCCTCACTTTCAGCAAGCAAAGTTATGTCATGTGCAAAATGCAGGTTATTGATGAGCCTCCCTCCAATCCAACTCCTTTTCATAGACTCCAGCTTCTCGGATAAGTTGCTCAGTATACAGATTGAATAGGTATGGAGAGAGAATACAACCCTGATGCACTTTCTTCTCAATTTTAAACCATGCAGTATTCCCCCGCTCTGATCTCACAATAGCCTTCTTGTCCAGGTATAGGTTCCATATACAAACAATCAAATTAACTCATCATTGGTCAGAATAAAGTCAGAGGCTGAATGAAGAACAGATCATCAATTGTTCATGTGAAAGTTCAAATTGAAGTTCAGATAAGTGAAAACAAGTTCACAAAAGCCAAATTCCACTTGCATTTAGAATTATTTGGTATATTTAACACTAATAACCAAAAAATACTATTTTGAGATGATTTCAAGAACATCATATATGAATAAACTAAAGATTATTAAAAAGAAAAAAAGACCAAAACTAATGTCAGTAGAGATTCTGATAAAACACACTTGTAATACCATCTGTTCCAGGGTTTTTGTTGTTGTTGTTGGAAGTAATTTTATTACCTTTTCAATTTATTCTTTTGCATTGGGTCCTTCCACGTGTTCCATTTCAGTCTGCGTCAGTTTAGGTAGGCTGTGAGTTTTTAAATATTCATCCATTTCTAGGTTTTCATATTTGAGCATTATTTTTCCATCATATTTTATTGTTAACCTTTTAATATTAGTTGGTTCTGTAGTGACATTGCCCCTCTCATCTCTTATTAAGATTATTTGTGTCTTTTCTTTCATTTCCTTTGGTAGTCTTGTTAGTGGTTCTCAATTTTATTAATCTTTTTGAAAACTGCCTCCTGGTTTTGTTGATTTCAATTGTTTTTCTGTTTTTTAATTTCAGTTATTTATGCCCTAATTTTTATAATTTCAGATTTCTTTAGAAAGTGTCAGATTTTTTTTTGCTGTTCTTTTTCAATTTTTTAGAGATTTTGGGTTAGAGAGTCAATTACCATTTTTTCTTGCTTTTTGATGTGTTTGCTATTGCTATAAATTGGCCTTTAATTAGTGCTTTGACAGTTTCGCAAAGGTTTTGGTAAGTTGTGTTTTTATCGTCATTTGTTTTAAGAAACTTTTTCATTTCATTTTTTATTTTTTCTACCATCCACTCATGTTCAAGCAAGGTTTTGTTAAGCTTCCAAGTGTATGATTTTTTTCTCCTGTATCCTCTTGTTATTAATTTCTAATTTGGTAGCATTTTGGTTTAAGAGATACTTTGTATTATTACTATGTTTTTTAATTTAAATGTGATCTATTCTGGAGAATGTTCCATGCATGTTGGAGAAGAAGGTATGCTGCACTTTTTGGCAGGGATGCATTAGCCCATATATATCTGTGAAGTCCAGTTGGTTTATTGTGCGGTTTAATTCTTCAGCATCTTTGTTGAGTTTCTTTCTGGTAGTTCTATCTTTTCTTGAGAGTGGTATATTGAAGTCTCCTACTACT
>NW_006399840.1:12440133-12442174 GCF_000299155.1 Elephantulus edwardii | reverse complement strand
AGGATAAGAAATCACTTCTTGTGTGACCAACTGCCTCTCAAAACCTGCCGGAGAGTCAGTCATGGGTCGATTCCAACTCTACAGTGTGCAACACCATAACATATAACCAAGAGATGATGCTATTGAAGGAAAAAGTCCAAGTTGCATGAAAGAATTTGTGAAAACATAGATTCTAGGATTTGACAGAATACTAATTATAGTACTTCAGCAAACAAAAGTAGCAGTGGAAGCATTCACTCATCTATATCAGAAAATATAAGAGTTTTTTACCAGGCAAATATGTGATTAATGCTAAGAAAGACAATTCAACAGACAGTAGAAATTTTATAGAGCAATATTATTAATATTCCTGTTGTTGCTGTTGTTATGTGCATTGAGTTGCTTGCAACTCAAAGTGACCCAATGCACAAGAGCCCTAAACCCTGCTCTGTCTTGTGCCAACCTCATTGTCTCTGACACACCTACTCCCATTACCCCAGTCATTGAACCTATACATCTCATTGAGTGTCTTCCTCTCTTGCACTGTCCCTCCATCCTCCCAAACATGGTATCACTCTCCAAGGACCAGTCCCTCCTTGCAACATGCCCAAAGTATGTCAGACGAAGCTTCAGAATCCTTGCTTCAAGGAGCAGACTGGTTTCGCCCTCTCCAGGACAATCCTGTTTGTTCTCCTAGCAGTCCATGGTATATTCACCACTCTTCTCCAGCACCACAGCACAAAGGCATCAATTCTCTTTGTATCATCCCTAGTCATTTTCCATCTTTCTGACACATAGCACGCAACTGCGAGGACTATGGCCTGGATCAGGCACACCTTAGTCTCCAGCCGGACATCATTGCTCTTCAGCACTCTGCAGAGGTCCCTGACAGCCAACTTTCCCAATGCAATTCATCTCTTGATTTCCTGGCTGCTGGTAACAAGAGTAATGATTGTGGAGCCAATCAAACAAAAACTGTTAACACTCTCAATCTCTTCACCATCCATAATGATGCTGCCAATTGGCCCAATGGTGAAAATAGAAAATCTTTGTTTTCTCGATGTTGACTTTCAATCCATATTGAAGGCTACGGTCCTTCTGAAGCAAGTGCTTAAGGTCCTCCTCACTTTCAAGAAGCAGAGTTGTGTGATCTGCATAATGCAGGTTGTTGATGAATCTTCCTCTAATCCTGATGCCACATTCTTCCAGCTCAGCATCCAGGATCATCTGTTCTTCATACAAATTGAAAAAGTATGATGCAGAATACAGCCTTCCCAATTTTGAACATACATAAGTAAAATTATACTGCTACTAATTAAAAAGTATTGGAACAGTACAAAGAAAGAATATTGTCAGATATTCAAGCTAGATTTAGAAGAGGAATCTTAACAAAATATATCATTATTAATGTTAGACGTACCTTGGCTGAAACCAAAAAAACATCAGAAAGATGTTTACCAGTGTTTTATTGGCTGTGCAAAGGCATTCAGTTGTGTAGATAACAACAAATTATGGATAATATTACACAGAATAGGATTGAAGTACAATTCATTGTGTTCCTGAATAACCTGTACATAGAAAAAGAGAAAATCATTAAACAAACAAAGAGGATTCTGCATGGCTTAAAATAAGACGTACATGTAAAATAAGATTGCTTCCTTTCATCATACTTATTCAGTCTGTATCATGAATATATATTCTGAGAAGCTATGCTATATGAAGATGAATGAAGCACAGAATTCGAGGAAGACTTATTAAAACTTGTGACATGTCAATGACACAGCCTTGATTGCTGAAAGTGATCAGTATTTGAAGAATTTACTGATAAAAATTAAAGACCACAATCTTCAGTATGGAGTACACTTCACCATAAAGAAAATAAAAATCCTTCCAACTGCATTAATTATCAATAAATGGATAAAAAGTTTAAATTGTCAAAGATTTCATTGTATCTAGATCAACACTCATTAAAAAAGAAGCCAGGAAATCAACATACATTTTGCCTTGAGCAAACATGACTCAAGATCTTTTTTTTTAATTGGTTTACTTACAAAGTTTGCAT
>NW_006399840.1:12428133-12439823 GCF_000299155.1 Elephantulus edwardii | reverse complement strand
AAGATGTGCCTTATCCAAGCCATGCAATTTTTAATTGCCTCGTATACATAGAGAAGCTGGGTAGTAAGCATGGAAAAAAATAAATGCATTTGAATTCTGGTGTTGGAGAATATTGAATATGTCATGTAGTATTAGATAAACAAACTATCTGTCTTTGAAGACAAATAAGATTTAGGAGTGAGGTTGGTGAAACCTTCACTGACCCTCTACTTTTCCAAGCATGATGTTCTTTTGTAAGAACAAGCATCTCTTACAAATATGCTCAAAGTATATTAAAAAAGTCTCCTTATTGATGCTTTTATAGTGGAAAAGTAGAGCATCAGGGAAAAAAGAGGAAGACTCTCAATGAGATGGACTAACCCAGTGACCCAAGCAGTGGACTCAGACATAGCAATGACTGCAAATGATGCAGGCCTGGCTGCTGTTTATTTCTATTATACAGTTTGTTTGAGTTGGAACTGACTGAGTGGCATGTAACAACAAAAACCTAAGTCTTACATTGTTTTGATGTGATTTGGTAGACTATTTAAAGCATGACAGATAAATACTCTTTTTTTATGTAGATTTGGGCTTCTCCAATTGTTTTGTATAGACAAAAAGATGCAGCAGAAATTAAAGTTTGTGAGTTCAAGGTTCAGGGGCCATATTGATTTTGCTCTTGTGCTGTTAGAACCCAGCTATCTGCTGAGTAACCTGTTAGATCAGTGTGGTTTAACAAGCAATTAGCCTCAATGACTAGTGATATGAGATAAATATAGTCTATGAAGTCACAGTGAAGTCAGATTATGCAACATAAGCGACCTCAGACATCTTCAAATAGGACAACTACCAACTGAACCCGTATTATATGACTAGCTCATATAATAATAAACTAAATAAATAACTGGCTCATTGAATAATAAGCAAATTAAATGGTTTCTGCTTTAAGCCACTAACTTTCTTTTAGTTTTATATAACAAAGAATAACTTACATATCCAAGGACGTGAGTTTAGAATATTTTCATCCTTGAAGTGCGCAAATTTAGTTAATATAATCATAAGAAATCAAGTGAAAATATTAAATGAGGAAAAAAACTTCTTATAGTAAAACATGCTTCAACTGCCATTTGGGTCTCAAATGCCATAATGGAACAACTGTGCTATAGGTGTTCCAAAACACTGTATGGCTACCCATTGTGGGCAGTGTTTGGTGGACCTCCCAGACGGATTCAAGTTTGGAATCAGGAGTGGCATCTACTCCCTAAACCACATGCCTCTGGAAACTCTATGAACTTGGAGAAATGATAGTTATAGAAAGGCTTCAGGCCTTTTGTCTACGGAAGAGATCTATATTTGTTCCCATTCTAAAGAAAGATGATCCAAAAGAGTGGGGAAATTATTACACAGTATCACTGATATCACATGCAAGAAAGATTCTGCTGAAGATTATCTAAAAACGACTGGAGCAGCACATCAATGGAGAACTGCCTGAAGTGCAGGCTGAATTTAGAAGAGGCCATGGCACTAGGAATATTATAGCTAATGCCAGATGGATCTTGGTTGGCTGAAAGCAGAGAGTACCAAAGGAGTGTCAATCTGTGTTTCATTGACTATGCAAAAGCATTTGACTATGTGGATCACAACAAACTGTGGCTGACTCTGAGAAGAGTGGAAATCCCAGAACACTTGATTATGCTTATGCAAAACCTATTCTTGGACCAGAAGGCAGTCGTCAGAAAGAGCAAGAAAATACTGCGTGGTTCAAAATTGGGAAAGGTGTGTGTCAAGGATCTGTCCTGTCTAACTATCTTTTCAATCTGTATGTGGAACAAATTATCTAGGAGGCTGGGCTCTAGGGGAGAAATGTAGCATCAGGATTGGAGACAGACTCATCAACAATCTGTGTTATGCAGATGACACAACGCTGCTTGCTGAAATTAAGGAGGACCTGAAGTGCTTGCTGCAGAAGGTCAAGGACTGTAGCCTTCAATATTGAAGTTCAACATCAAGAAAACAAAGATTCTCACCACTGGGCCGATTGGCAGCATCATGATAGATGGTGAAGAGATTGAAATTGTTGACAGCTTCATTTTTCTTGGCTTTACAATCAAGACTCTTGGTACCAGCAGCCAGGAAATTAAAAGACTCATTGCCTTGGGAAAGTCTGCTGTTAGAGACCTCTCCAAAGTACTGAAGAGCAACAATGTCAGTCGGGAGACTAAGGCACACCTGATACAGGCCTGGACAATCACTTGGGATGATAGAAGATGATAGAAGGAGAGTTGATGCCTTTGAGCTGTGGTGGTGGAGAAGAGTATTGAATATACCATAGACGGCTAGATGGTAAAGCCAAGGTGTTCCTTGGAGGCAAAGATTCTGAAGTTTCATCTGACATACTTTGGACATGTAGCAAGGCAGGATCAGTCTTTGGAGAGGGATGTCATGCTTGGGAGGGTGGTGGGACATCACAGGAGAAGACCCTCATTTAGGTGGATTGATTCAGTCACTGGAGTAATGGGGATAGGTGTGTCAGAGACAATATGATTGGCAAGGGATAGAGCAGAGTTTAAGGCTGTTGTGCATAGGGTCACTATGAGTTGCAGGTGAGGGTACATAACAACAAATAAAACAAGAGAGAGAGAGAGAGAGGGAATGAGTGAGAGAGAGAGATATCCCTCATAATCTGGGTTCTCTGTGATGCTGAACCTTGTACCATTGGGGATCAAATGCTATAATGGCTGCCAATGGTAGACAGTGTTTGGTGGACCTTCCAGTTTAAGACAGATTTGGAAGGAGGAGTGGCATCCACTTCCTAAACTACATGACTCTGAGACACTATGAACTTGAAGAAAGGGTGGTAGTTATAGAAGGACTTCAGTCCTTTTGTTCATAGGGTCACTATGAGTCATGCTCAATTTGACAGCAATAAACAACAACAATAACAATGACTTAATAAGCCTCTTCAAAGGTATTAAAAAGAACACTCTGTTCTTGCTTTATTTCTACTTCCTGGAGAAGCCCATGATTGGAAAAAGAATTTGTAGAAGAGCAGTAATAATACAAAGAATAGGTATGTTCTTGTACTTATGTGTTTTTTTTTTTTAGTCACTGTGACTTGGATTAGCCATATCTTAGGTTCTGGAGTTACATTTTGCTCTTCTGCACTCTATTGAAGTCACTGACAACAAATTTTCTTAATTTAATTTGTCTTTTGATTTCTAGACTGCTAATCCCAATAGTATTGATTAAGGAATCAAGCTAGCTAAAATTGTTGACAACCTTGATATCTTCTCTATCTATCATGTTGCTACCAACTGACCCAGTGGTGAGGATATTTATCTTTTTGGTGTTAAGCTTCAATCCACATTGAAGAGTGAAGTCCTTGATCTTCTGCAGTAAAAGCTTCAAATCCTCCTCAGTTTTGGCAAGCAAAGTCATATAATCTGCATATGGGCAGAATATTGAATGGTTCACCCACTCTTCATATAAGATAAGAGTGAACCCTGCCTTGGAACAGATGAAGAAAAGAATTGTTTAGAGGGAATATATTATTAGGCTTTATACATATAACAACAGCTTAATCCTTGATGGTTTACTGGTTAGGATTTGGCCCTGCTAGAATGAGAGGTATACTGCAAAGAGTACTGAGAGGGTTAATTGTGCAATAAAGAACGATTTAAAAAAAATGTGAACTGAGGAAGATAGAAGGGATGGAGTGGGGAATGTGGAATAAAGAAGGGATGAAAATGCAAGTTTTTGAAAACTTTCATTAAAATAATAATTAAAATTAAAAATATAAGAAAATGATCCAGGAATCATCAAAAGAAGATGGAAGGATATGCATAATCACTGTACAAAACTAAAATGGCTGGCACAGAAGAATTTTATGAAACAACACATGATCAGAGAGTGGTGAAGTAGGAGGAAGTTCAAGCTGCTCAGAAGAAATTGACCAAAAAAAGGCATCACAAATTATTGGAACACCAATTGATGCATTTCAACAAACAAATGCAGTCCAGGACATGCTCACCAAATTATGCCAAGAAATCTGGAGGACATTGCCTGGTCTTCTGACTGGAAGATATCTATATTTATTCCCACTGGAAAAAAAACACACAAAGTGGTCCAACAGAGTGTGGAAATAATCAGATAATATAACTAATATCATGTGCAAGTAAAATCTTGTTGAAGATTATCAAATCTGGAACAATATATTTACAGAAAACAGTAAATTGAGAACTACCAGAAATACAAGCTGGGTTTAGAAGAGGCTGTGGCACTACAGACATCATTGAAAATATTAGCTGGATTATGGCTGATAACAGAGAGTAGTAGAGTCCACTTGTGTTACTGATTATGCAAAGGCCTTTGCTGTGTGAATGACAACAAAGTTTGATTAACCTCAAGAAGAATGGGAATCCCAGAACATTTGATTGTGCTCATGTGAAACCTATACTTGGACCAGGTAGGAGTCATCAGTACAAAGCAAGGAAACACTACCTGTTTCAAAATCAGGAAGGCAGTGTGTTAGGGATGAGTCTTTTCTCCACACCTTTTCAATCTGTATGCGGAATGGGTCATTCAGGAGGCTAAACCTTAAGAGTAGGAATGTGGAATTAGAATTGGAGTAAGACTAGGTATAGGAAGAAGTAATAAACTGTAAGAGTATTACAAGAATCTCATCTTGAGGGAAGAAACACAGAGTTTCATATTTTGGCTCTGATGACTTAGTGGTAAGCAATTGTATTGTCAAAGCCGAAGTATATATATATATGAATCCACTGGGTGCTCTATAGAAGAAAGCTGGACAATCTCCTCCCACACAATTTACTGCTTCTGAAAACCCAGTTGAGGGGCAGCTATGGTTTGGTTTCGACTCAGTACTTAACAACAGGTTCTCTTAGCCAGAGTGCTGAAAGCAGTTGGGGGGGGCGGGGCATATGTCTACTGTAAAATGTTGCCTTTGTGGTGCAATTGCTAGATCCTTGGTGATGAGTAAAGTCTTTAACACATGTTCTCTCAACTCTCGCTGCAATTTTCTATTGGAAGAAACATCATCAATGCTTTTTTTAGAGATGAGGAAACTAAGAGTCAAGTAGCCTGAGTTTCTAAAGTTGCACATTTCCTCTGGAATTGAGTAAAAACTGAAGCCCTGGTTGTGTGTCTTCAGAAGACCTCTAATTAACCACAATGCTGTATTTCTTTAGAACTAGATTCCTTAGGAACTGCTAAGTTTCATAGGAACTAGATTGTGATGGGAGCTGTGACATCACTGTGAAGAATTGTCAGATGTTTTAACTGCAGGACCATTTTGCTCATATCTTTGCCACAGTGTCACCTAAGTCACCCTACAGGAAAATATAACTTGAGTCATACTGGACTTGATGGCACCTAACAATAATAAATAAAAATGAGAAACTTCCTTTCTAGTCAGTTTTTTCTCCTTTAAAATACCAAGTTGAATACTTTCCTTGAAAAATTGGATCTTTTTTTATCAAGTTGAAACAATGTTATTTTCTGTTAGGATTGCTATTGTGTAGAAATACTGGTTTGGTTTTGTTCTTTGTGTAGACTGTAATCAAGATTGAAACAAATTCAAAAGTCTGCCCCAGGAATGTGTTTTAAAAGTATCAACAGATGTGAATTTTCTAATGATGCAAGACTACTGTTAGTTATGTTTTCTACTTCCAGTGAAATTGGAAATACTTTGAGAAAAGACATTTCATTCCTATCCAAGAGGAAACTCCCCATGCTATGGAAATGTGCATGATTTTTTTTTTCTCATAAGTTATTTTCAGGTGTTCCTGGGTGTAAAAAATAATCGATTAAGTACTAAGCTGTTAAACAACAGGTCAGAGGCTTGAATTCGTCCATAGGCTTGATGTTGAACTTTTAAAAACCTATGTGCATAAACTAAAGTACTGAACAGCAATGATGCCAGTCTAGAGACTTAGGTGCACCTGATACTGGCCATGGTCTTTGTAATAACTTGATATGCATCAGGGAGTTGCACAATGACTAGGGACGATACAAGGAGAATTAAATGCCTTTTAACTGTGGTGCTGGAGAATAATGTTGAATATACCATGGACTGCTAAGAGAATAAACAGGGAAGGTTAAACTAGGCTGCTCCTTGGAGGCAAGGATTCTGACGCTTTGTCTTATATACTTTGGACATGTTGCAAGGAGAGACCAGCCCTGGGTTAGGGACGTCATGCTTGGGAGGGACAAGGGTCAGCGCAGGAGAGGAAGACCCTCAATTAGATGAATTGGTTAAGTCTCTGAGGTAATGGAAATAGGTGCATTAAAGACAATAAAATTGATACACGATAGAGCAGAGTTTAGGGCTGTTGTACAAAGGTTTGCTATTAGTCACAGGCAACTCGACAGCACATAACAGCAACATGTGAATAAAAACGAGTTGTAATTTATTCCTGAAATATTTGCTACACAAAGTCTTCAGTATGGATTGAAGGTCAACATCCAGAAGACAAAATTCTTACCACTGAGCCAATTGGCAGCACCATGATTGAGGGAGAAGAGACTGAAGTTGTTAACAGTTTCAGCTTGCTCAACTCCACCATCAACACTCTTGGAAATCAAAAGCAGTTAGGAAATAAAATATGGATTGTATTATAGAAATTTGCTATCAGGGGCTTCACAAAAATGTTAAAGAGCAATGATGTCAGTCTAGAAACTAAGATGTGCCTGATTCAGGCCATGAACTTTGCAATTACATGCTATGCATATCAGAGAGCTGGACAATGACTAAAAATGACAGAAGAAGAATTGATGCCTTTGAGTTGTGCTGCTGGGAAAGAGTATTGGACATACCATGAACTGCCAAAAGAACATATGGGTATGTCCTGGGAAGGGTGAAACCAGCCTGCTCCTTGGAAGCAAGGATTTTAAAGCTCTGTCTCATACTTTGGGCATATTTCAGGAAATGCAAAGTAATTTGATTGTGTGGATCATAGAAAATCATAGTTAACATTAAGAAGAAAGGAAATCCCAGACTTCTTAATTGTGTTCAAGACAAATCTATACCTAGCTCAAGAAGCTGTTGTTGGAATGGAGCAAGAGAATAATACTATGCGGTTTAAAATCAGGAAGGATGTGTGTCAGGGTTCTATCCCTTCTCCATGCTTATTCAGTCTGTAAGCTGAGCAAATCATTCGAGAGGTTGAATTAAATAAAGAAGAATGTGGCATCTAGTTTGGAGGAAGACTTAAACAACCTGGGCTATACAAATTAAGACTTGAAGTAATTACTGCAGAAGCTCAAAGACTGCAACCTTCAATATGGATTCCATCTCAATATCTAGAAAAAAAATTACTTATCATTGGAGCAATGGACAGTATTAGAACAGATGGAGAAAAGACTGATGTTGTCAAAGATTTTATTTGACCTACAAGCAACATCCAAAGTAGCAGCAATCAAGAAATCAAGACACTTTATATATGGGGAATCTCCCATCAAGGACTTCTCCAAAGTTCTAAACAGCAGGGATATTTGCTTAAAGACTAAATGTGCCAGATCCAAGTAATGGAATTTTCAATTGCTTTCTGTGTACTTGGACAATGGATAAGAACTATCCAAGAAAAATCAATGTCTTTGAATTACCATGTTGGCAAGAATACTAAATAAATTATGGATTGGCAAAAGAACAAACAAATCTATATTAAAGGAAGTGCAACAAGAGTGCTCTTTAGAAGCAAAGGTGGTCACACTTTATTTCACTTACCTTGGGCACATTTTCAAGAAGAATCAGTCCTTAGAGAAAGATATCATGCTGTGAAAGCCAGAAGGTCAGTAAAAAAGAGGGAGATTCTCCACAAGATGCATTGACGTAGTGACTATAGCAGTGGGCTTGAGCGTGACAGAAATCATGAGGATAAGGTAGGATAGGACAAGTTTCATATGTGTTCTTAACAGGATTGCTATGAGTCATGGACAACTTTATGGCACCCAACAACAAGAAACAGGGTGGGGGGGGGAGGAATCCAGGTTTCCATACCAACACCAGTCAGCTACTGATTGAGGAACTCATGCCCCAACCTGAGCTAAATCTCTGTTGTAAAAAATCTCAAGATACTAAATGGGCTGCATCTCTGCTGTTAATTAACTGGTTCAGGATACCCCTCCAATATATCTTTGACATTTTCTATCTTTTAAAAAGACCACCCATGTTTTAATTGCTGTCTTGGTGCAAGTCTAGACAACTAGGAATAAGAACAAAAGATAGAATGTCATTCTGGATGACGTGAAAAACTTAAATCGTGTAATGATTGAAATGAACCAGACTGTTATTCATTCCATGTCCACTTCAGATCATTGTAGTGAAATGAAGTTATCACTATGGGAACTGTCAGTTCCAGATATTCTCTTCAACCTTGCCCATGAAGAAATTGCTGGTATAGCATGGCTTCCCAGTTGCTACCTATAGCAGGCCATCCTTCCTCAAATTGTTGTGTTTTCAGAATCTTTGGTCACATGGACTCAATACCTTGCTATCAGAGAAGGAAAGCAAATTTAAGAAAATATTTCTCACATCTGTTTCCTCAATTGGTGGTTGTTTACAAAGATAGTAGATAATTGGAAAATAGAGTTGTTCTCCCAGCTAGGGGGGTTGTGAAACTTAGGAGAAAGAATGAGAACAAGGGACAGGATATATGTCCCTCTCACCAGTGTGAACATGGAGATGTACTGAACGACATTGTCTCCAAGCTGTGAGTCAACCATGATTGCAGCAAATACCACTGTTAGAAGGGCAGTGAGCACCATCAAAACCTAAACTCAGTTTTAAAAACATAAATCCTGTTTGCTGCCTGTGGACAAAATTACTGAGTGACATACTAAACCTATTAAGTATGTATTTTGCAAATTCTGAAATGAAGGAAAATGTTCTGTAGAAATTTTCACAGATGCTGCATGATTGTAAATGTGGGTAAAGATGTGGGATTTGCTCCAGCTTTGTTCTTTTGTGGATTGCTATTAGCTTACATTGGAAATCTCTGTTGGCCACGTATTTCACATTGTTCTTCCAAATGTAATCATTTCTCTTTTATCTGATCTTGTACAGTCTCTGTTTTCCTCAATATCTGACAGCAATTCCCAAAGATCCAATGTAGTTTTCTCTAATATCCTTATGTGTATTCTCCTCTCACTTTGAAATCTAATATCCTAGCAGTGAAATAATTTATTATGCTTTATTTAGACTCTTATTTTTTGCATGTGTTTTGACACTATCCTCTAAAAAAAGTTATTTGGAAATTTAAACCAACTGTTCCTTGAAAGTTATGAAAGAGTGATTAAGAAATTGTCTTTCTCTTTTAAGCCTTAATTTTCTCTCTCTCTTTTTTTTTATGTTCTATAGTGGCCGTGGCAAAACCCACAAAGTTCATGGTTCTTACAATGACAGAAAATGTAGATAGTTTTTTAAGGGGTCCTTCCATCTGATACAACCATACAGATGATAAAATGAGTCAGAAAAATCGTGACTGTTCTATCTTTTTCAAAAACCCTTACATTATACACAGTCAGAGATATGTAATTTAAATAATATGACCTTTTGGTGGGATGGCTGTGTCAATAATATACATGGACTAACTCTTATATGGGAACCATTTTGTTCCAAATTGCATATAGTTTATTTTTATTCATCTTGAGTCTTGAAGAAATGCATTTTATAAACACTATTTGAGGAGAAATTTTTATGGGTACATTGCAGTCTAATAATATGTACATTGTTAAATTAAAGGAAAAATGTGTTCCAGTGAAGTAGTTGGCAGAAAATGGATAGGAAAATGTCCTTTTAATAAAAAGGACAGAAAGAAAAAGACCCAGAAAACAAGCAAGCACAAAACTCTGATGATTCTAATCAACTCTATTTAGGGACCTTTTGCAAAATCAAGTCTCTCAGTAGCATCTAGAAATTTCACTCCTCTTCAGTGTTCATGAATACTTTCCCCTCATACTGTCCTTCACTTCACTCAAGAAAATAGTCCTGTGGCTGTGCCAAAAAATTGAGGCAAGACTGAAAAATGGTTTCCTTTTTTGCCAAACCTGTGAAAATGGATTATTTTGCCAAGTGTTGTGGTGGTTGACTACTTTTTTATTCCTTTCTCACATGGCTCTAATCCTAGCTTGAATGATAGTGATGTGTAAATTAGATTCTATGCTAAATAAATAAACTATATATTTAGGTTAGAATTGGAAAAACTGTTTCTTATTTTTCTGCTCAGACAAAAGTGACAATGTAAAGTTCTTTCCTCCACTGGTCTCTAGTGTTCCTACTTCACCCTATGGATGAAAAACTTAATCCATCTTGGTGGCTTCTGCCTTTATATTTAATCATTCTTCCAAAATATGTGAGATACAAAAATATTTTGTGAAGAATATGTCTACAATGCATAGACATGAGTCCACAGTTTTTCACAAAGACCTGGGAGTAAAGCCCCCAAACCATAAAGTTAGTAGAAGACAAACTGGGATCAAACTTAGAAGGCCTAGTAAAAATACAGCTAAATAAAGCCAGAAAGGTACAATTTAAGAGGACAACATTGATGAATGAGGCCTTCTAAAGAGTAAATCCCTGTGTGTATAGAAAACATTTTCCAGTAGAGTGAAAAAAATAAAAATTACTGAGAAAAACATTTAGCAATACCATTTTAAAATCAAAAGTTTACAGGATCCTACAGGGCCTCCACAAGAAAAAGACTGATAACACAATTTCAAAACTGGCAAAAGACATGGAAAAAATTTTCACACAGGAAGATGTTTGGATGGACATGAAAATATGCTCAAAAATTTCTGGCAATAAGAGAGATACAAATGAAAATGAACATGAGACACAATCTCACTCCAGTACCAGTAGCAAAGTTTAACAAGACAGCTAGTAATAAATGTTGGAGAGGATGTGGTGAGATAGAAACTTATACATTATTGGTGGGATTGTAAAATCGTACAACCATTCTGGAAGGCAGTTTGGTCTTTCCTTAAAAAGCTGAACACACAAATTTCGTACAACCCAACTATTCCATAGCTTAGAATACACCCCAACAGAATGAGAACTGAGGCACAAATGGAGACTTGTACACCAATTATCATAGCATTATTCATCATTACAAGAGTATGGAAAGAGTCCAAATGTCCAACCACAATAGAATGGATTGAGAAATTTTGGTACACTCACACAGAATACTATGCAGCACTCAGGAGCAATGATTTTGTAAATTACTATCTAACTTGGGAGGGACTGGAGAGCAATTTGCTAAGTTAACTCAGTCCTGTTAAGGACAAATACTGTATAAGACCATTATTGTAAAATGAGTATGAGGATCCAAGGAGCGAGGAGGGGGAGTAGAAGGGTCAGGATGGCTGGGGGGTGGGAGGGGTGAGGAGCATTAATCATAGGGTCACACAATTTGATGGGTGGAGAGGGAGTTGAAGGAAATGGGAAGGGACATTTGTGAAAAACAATGTATGAGAACTTTGTATGCAAATGTAAATAAACTGGTAAAAAAAACCCCAAAAGAACAGTATATAACAGCAACAGATACAAATGGTAGACAAAACAAATAATAATACCTTTACAGAATTTTTTTCAGTTGAGTAATGTTAAGTATTGACTATGCAAAGGCATTTGACTGTGTAGATCATAACAAACTGTGGCTGACTCTGAGAAGAATGGGAATCCCAGAACACTTGAT
>NW_006399840.1:12425881-12427373 GCF_000299155.1 Elephantulus edwardii | reverse complement strand
AACCGGGTGGCTATGTGGAGGCAAGGATTCTGAGGCTCTGTCTAACATACTTTGGACATGTTATGAGGAGAGACCAGTCCTTGGAGAGGGACATCATGCTGGGGAGGGTGGAGGGACAGCGCAGGAGAGGAAGGCCCTCTATGAGGTGGATTGATTCAGTGACTGGGATAATTGGGATGGGAGTGTCAGGAACCGTGCAATTGGCACAGGACAGAGCGGAGTTTAGGGCTGTTGTACTATGAGTCGCAAGCGACTCGACGGCACATAACAACAACAACAACAACAATGTTAAGTAGTTTTATTTCAATTGTCAAAAAAACCTAATTATTATTTAATAATGTGATTGATCTCATTTTAAGCCCCACAGACATGTTTCTAAACATAACAGTTTTGTTTCTGGGGACTACTGGTGGCCTGGTGGCTAAGAAGCTGCCAAACCAAAGACAAGTGATTGAAAGCCATCAGCTGCTTATGGGGGAAAGATGGACAATTTCATCTTATGAAATTTACAGCCTCTGAATATGTGCAGGAGCTTCAACTAGGAGCTGATTCTGAGTGGACAGTAATGAGTTATTTCTATGTTAATGTCTAAGAATACAAAGACTTGACTTATAAGTTGAAGACAGAAATCAGCAGGCTTTAAGCTTATTAGGAAAGGTAAAAGGAGTATTTTAAATTATGACCTAGAGACAAGAATCTGTGCTGCAATCCTGAAGGCACATGGTTCAAATTCACCAGATGCTTCTCAGGAGAAAGATGGGCGATCTCCTTCTGTGCAATTAACTATCTTTGAAAACATGCTGGAGGGTCAGCTATAGATCAGTTCTGACTCTAGGGTACACAACAACAGCATGTATAATTAGTTAACTAGAGAGTTGTTGTTGTTAAGTGCCATCAAGTCACAGGCAACTCATAGCGACCCTCTGAAGGAGAGTCTTCAATGCTTGGGTGTCTCTCATCCTGTCTCCAGGTTCATAGGGTTTCTGGAGGCAAGCTATTCTGGAAGTGGATGCCACTCCTTCTTCCAAGAACTAGAAAGTAGTCTTAAAAAATAGCTTTTATTGACTCTGATTTGTTAATCTTTAGTGGAACAGGTTTGGTATTAGAAGAACCTCATGAATAACCTAAGAATAAGCTTCTTAAATTGAGACAAGGAATAAATGATATGTTGTCCACACTTGAGGCAAAGGGAATGTAGCAACCATTTTCAGTAAGCAAATTCCATTTTTAGTCACTTTCTCACTCACTGACTTCCCAAGATATATTCTGGAATGAAAAGAAATATTTTCAGTGGATTTTCCCAAGATATATTCCGGAATGAAAAGAAACTTTTCAATGGACTTTCGTTTAGTGGTAACATTCTTGAATACTTTATATCATTACATTTTTATTCTTAATCTAGAAAGTGTCCTTAAAGGTTTCTTTGAAATGGCAGAATTATTTTTGTTCAATTTGGGTTAGACGATTAATATTTTTCTTATATTTTATTAAA
>NW_006399840.1:12422170-12424911 GCF_000299155.1 Elephantulus edwardii | reverse complement strand
TTCCTCCTTCATCACGACAGGCTCTTGCTCATATGTTATTTCATGAAATTCTTCTATGTCAAACAATTCCTTCTGATACAGTGACTCTGTGTATTCCTTCTATCTTCGTTTAATGCTTTCTGGATCATTTAACATTCTACCCAAAGTATCAATGAGTATTGCAACCTATGGCTTGAATTTGTTTTTCAACTCCTTCAGTGTAAGAAACACTGAGCAAGTTTGGCCCTTTTGATTTCCTGACTCCAGCTCTCTGCACATTTCATTATAGTATTTTGCTTTGTCATTCCGGGCAGCCTTTTGAAATTTTCTGTTCAGCTCTTTGATTTTTTGGTTTCTTCCTTTAGCTTTGGCTTCTCAGTGCTCTAATGCAATATTCAGAGTCTCATCTGATATCCATCACGGTCTTTTCTTCTTCTTCAGCCTTTGTAATGATCTTTTGCATTCTTCATGGACTATTTTCTTAATATCCTCCCACAGCTCATTTGGTCTATGCTCATTGGTTCTCAAGGACTCAAACCTGTTTCTGAGATGGTTTTGAAATTCGAGTGGGACAGACTTAAGATCAAATTTTGGTTCCCGTGGTTTTGATTTAACTTGCCTCAACTTCAGCTTGAACTTGCATATGAGTAGTTGGTGGCCTGTCCCATAATCAGCACCTGGCCTGGTTTTCACAGCTGATTCTGAGTTTCTCCAGCGAGTCTTTCTACAAATGTAATCAATTTGATTCCTATAAATACCGTCAGGTGAAATCCATGTGTATAGCCTGTGTTTATGTCTTATAAGAGCTATTTGCAATGAATAAATCATTGAATGTGCAGAATTCTATCATTTTATCTCCAACTTCATTTCTCTCACAGAGTCCATGTTTTTCAGCTACTGATCCTTCTTCCCTGTTCCCAACTTTTGAATTCCAGTTGCCCATTATTATCAATGCATCTTGATTGTATGTTTGATCAATTTCTGATCTTAAATGTTGGTAGAAATCTTCTATTTCCTCCTCTTTAGCTCTAGTTGTTGGTTTAAAAATTTGAATGATAGTAATATTCACTGGACTTCCTTGTATGCGTATGGATATTATCCTGTCTCTCACCACATTGTATTTCAGGATGGACATAGAAATGAGGTTTTCAATTATGAAACCAACCCCTTTTTTTCTCACCTTTTCATCCCTAGTATAGTAAATCATATGATCGTCTGATTCAAAATGGCCCATGCCAAGCCATCTAATTTTGCCAATACCTAGTATGTCAGTATTTGTGCGTTCCATTTATTTCTTAACATTGTCCAATTTTCCTGCATTCATGCTTCTCACATTCCATGTCCAGTCACTAGTGTCTGCTCACAGCTGTTCCTCCTTCTTTGCGTTTCCATTTCTAAGATCTCAGTCTCAATTGCCATGTCTTCTAGTCTAAGTACTAATCTAAGTGTGCACTATTGTAAGTAGGGTTTTCAAATACCAGAACATTTGATTGTGCTTATGCGAAACCTATACTTGGACCAAGAGGCAGCCATCAGAACAGAGCAAGGAGACATTACATGGTTCAAAATCAAGAAGGGGGTCTGTCAGAGATGTAGTTTGTCTCCATACCTTTTCAATTTGTGTGCAGAACAGCCCATCCAAGATGCTGGTCTATACGAGGAGGAATGTGGCTTTAGGATTGGTAGAAGAGTCATCAATAACTTGCGTTATGCAGATGACACAACCCTGCTTGCTGAAACTGAAGAGGACCTGAAGCATTTGCTGCAGAAGGTCAAGAATTGCAGCCTTCAGTATGGATTGTATCTCAACATTAAGAAAACAAAGATTCTCACCACTGGGCCAATTGGCAGCATCAGTATGGATGGTGAAGAGATTGAGATAGTTAACAGTTTTAGTTTGCTTGGCTCCAAAGTCAACACTCTTGGTGCAAGCAGCCAGTAAATCAGGAGATGAATTGCATTGGGAAAATCACCTGTGAGGGAGCTCTCAAGAGTAATGAAGAGCAATGACATCAGGCTGGAGACTAAGGTGGGTGTGCCCGATTGGGCTATGGTCTTTGCAATCACATGCTATGCATTGGAGAGTTGGACAATGAATAGGGATGATAGAAAGATAATTAATGCCTTCGAGCTGTGGTGTTGGAGAAGAGTGTTGAATATATCATGAACTGTTAGGAGAACAAACAACTTTGTCCTGGAGATAGTAAAGCCAAAATGCTCCTTGGAGTCAAGGATTCTGAAGCTTTGACATATTTGGGCATGTTGCAAGGAGGGACTGGTCCTTGGAGAAGGACATCATGTTTGGCAGAGTGGAGGGACAGCTCAGGAGAGGAAGACCCTTGATGAGATGGATCTATTCTGTGAGTGGAGTAGTGGGAATGAGTGTGTCGGAGATGGCAAGGTTGGCACAGGATAGAGCAGCAATTTGGTCTCTTGTACAAAGGGTCACTCTGAGTCACAAGTGACTCGATGGCACATAACCACAACAATGAAAAGAGAGGATGAAGGAAGAATAAATAACCTTTTTTATTTACCTATGGGGGGAAAAATTCTTCCTAAATGCAATTTTGGTGTGAAGTATCAGAACTGAGCTGACATACTAAAAGAGAAAACAGAAAATATATACAATTGTATTCTCCTAGAGACATGTAATCTAATGGGTTTGTGACACACACAAATATTACCAATAAAAAAATTCAGATTGTCTCCACCAAATACTCTGCTGGATAAGGAAGGGAAATCTCCTCCTGTACCAGTCAGAT
>NW_006399840.1:12403749-12422045 GCF_000299155.1 Elephantulus edwardii | reverse complement strand
ATTCAGTACTTACTATAGACTAGACTTGAAGCTATACATAAATAATACATAATGAGCAATATTCAGATTTCTGTCTTCATAAAACGGAGTGCTCATGTCTAGTAATTAAGCAGCTATTCTGTTAACCCAAAGGTGTCTGGTTTGCATCTACCTCCTGCTCCTTGAGAGAAGGCTGGGCAATCTCCTCTTGAGTGAATAGTTATTGTTAGGTGCTCTTGACTCAAGGATAAATCATATACAGAAATCTGAACCTTGTCTTATCCTGTGCCACCCCCACCATCTCTGATACACTTGAGCTAACCGCAGCTTTCACTGTGTCAATATATCTGATTGAAGGTCTTTGTTTTGCTAATCCTAGATTTTTCTAAGTATTATATCCTTCTTCAAAGAATAGCTTCTCCTAACAACATGCACAAAGAAGGTGAGGCAAAGTTTGCTATCTTTGCCTCTGAGAAACACTCTGGCTACACTCTCTCCAAGACATATGTTCACTATATAATTCACTATAATGCAATAGCTATTATTTCAGAAGTGGACGATCAATTCTGTTTCTTAGACTGCCTTAGTGTGGAAGCTCCACTGAGATCTGTCCACCATGGGCGATTCTTCTGGTAAGGGAAATACTGGGGTAGGGTATCCAGCATCATAGGAATCTGCAAATCATCTTAGTGCAGCAAACTTATAGACAAGTGCATAAGTACAAACAATAAGCAACAAAACAATATATACATAGAAGAAAAAGCAAGCAGGAATATGCCAGTCACTCCAACCCAATACAACAAATTGACAGACAAGTGCTTTCCCCATAAGAACAAACCATAAAGCAAGCAAGCATACAGATAAAATAAAGCAAACATGCTTGCTATGGGAACGGCTTGTTGAGGATGTATCAAAAGGTGGGGCACACAGCCTGGGGCAGAATTTCTTCTGGCCTCAAAGGAGTCTAGGCTAGTCTTATTTTGATGGTGTCTTTGCCACTCCAGTGGTTGAATGCCTCCTAGTCAAAAGAGGTAACCCCTCTAATTGGAGGACTGATTGTAGGCCAAGAGTGACACAATCCACAGTCTCTGAGAGCTTCCTGTTCCAGAAATAGAATGGCATGGGCATGACCTGTAATACAGCGATGAGGTGCGAAGGAAGGAGATAGGGCAGAAAGGTAGGGGGATAGAATATTGGGACATAGGAGAGTGGGAGGGACATTGTCCATTGCGTACCGAGTAATCGTAGAATGGGTACAGGACGTTTTCAACTGAGTGGATACCATTGCTTCTGTTGCCACTGTTTCTTATGCCACATGGATAGCTATTCAGAGTGACTGCACTGTGCTATTTAAGATTTTGTGTTTTAATGATTTTCCCATTTGATATTTCAATTCAGTTTCACAATTTTTTTCCCAACTGCTGTGGATGCTGCCATACTGGGTTCCCAAACCCCATTCCATGTGGAAAGTTGTTCAAGATGGCTGTACGGTGCTATTTATGATACTGTGTTCTGGTACTCTCTTTATTTGATGTATCGATTCAGTCTCATCCTTTAGTCAGTGTCCCAAGGATTTCTTCATCTTTTCTTTTCAAAGAAAGTTTAAAGAATCATTGTTCTTACTTTTGCTCTTTGATTTCTGGTATCACTGCAGAAGTTCTGAAATGACAACTAGCTAGTTTAAAAACCTTAAGTAACAGAGAAAGATAATTAGGATATAGTATTGGAAGTATAGTCGCTCATGTTGGATGTCACTAAAAAATTGGAAGAAAGAGTTGTAAAAATCCATCAATAATTGGAACATGTATTTTTATGAAGTACAGCTTTAGGAAAATTGGAAGTAAAAAATTGAACACATGAAGATCGACATTCTAGGCTGAGATAGATTGACAATGACTACTTTGAATGAGACAATCATGATTTATTATGCAGGGAAAGACAAATTGAGGAAGAAAGGTATTGTATTTACAGTAAAAAATACTATTTCAAGATCTATTATGAAGCTCATTGCTGTGAGTGAGTAATGGGCTATTGTAAAATTAATATATTTTAGGGCATTATGATTATCATAAGAGTCTGGAATGAGGGTTGCAGAGTGGAGTATACTTGGGGTGGGAGTGGGGATCTGCGGGGTGGGGGGGATTGTGTACCAATGAAGGAGTTTTGCTTTTCAAGGAGAGGAGCGAAGTGGGGGTGGGGGTGAGTGGGTGGGGAAAGGGCAACAATGAATGAATGTAATTCCAAAACCTCTGTAGATGTTCATTGAAATTAATAATAATAAAATAAATGTAAACTGAAGTTGAAGAAAATAAAATTCTGGTCTTTTCTTTCTGTTCTTTGTAATGACTTTTTTTAATGACTTCAAAGGTAATATCCTTAATGTTATCCCACAACTCATCTGATCTTCAGTCATTAGTGTTCAATGCATTAAATCTCTTCTTGAGATAGTATTTAAATTCAGGTTGGATACAATGGATTGTCTTTTGGTTCTTGTGGACTTTTAACTTTCTTCAATTTACATTTGTATATGGGTAATTGATGGTGTTTTTCACAGTTAGCCCCTGGAGTTATCTAGACTAGTAATATTGCACTTCTCCATCAACTCAATGAGATTGAGCATATCAGTGATTGTGATGACTGCACAGGATATGGTAAAGTTCTGATCTGTTGTTCATAAGGTTGCTTTGAGTTGTAGGTGACTCTATGGAAATTAACAACAAAAGCAATGTAATACCTAAGGAGCTGTGGTGTCAGTCAATAGTGAGTTGCGTTGATAAACCAAAATGTCCAGGTCTCAATACACACACTCTTCTTCTGATACAAGGAAGTCAGTTCAGAGACCAAGGTGCTCCTAATGTAAGCCTTAATATTTTCATTTGTTTCCTATATATCAGAAAGTTAGACAATATATAAGAAAGACCAAAGAAGAATTGATGCTTTTGAATTGTGGTGTTGCCCACATGGTATTGAATATATCTATCGGCTATTGAAAGGACGATAATCTTGTCTTAGAGAAAGTGTAACCACGGTGCTCCTCATAAGCAGAGACCATGAAATTTGGTCTCACATACTTTGGTCTTGATGTCAGGAGGTTCTAGTTCCTGGGAAAATACATCAAAGCCCAAGAAAAAAGAGGATCCTCAATTATATTGAATTGACACAGTGACAATAATAATAGGTTTCAGCTTGGTGGAGACTGCGAAGATGGCACAGAAAAGGACAAAGTTTACTCTTTATAAAGTTTCCATGAGTCATAGTTGACACAGTGGCTCATAGGAACAGCAGCAATAACAATATGTATGTCACTATAAATAAAAATCAAACTCCTCAGTTTATATCTTATGAAAGTTATGGTTTGGGGCTTTGCTCCCAAGTCTCGGATCCACCTTGAGTTTACTTTTGCGTATGGTGTGACATGTGGATCCTGTTTCAGCTTTCTGCAGGTAGCAGTCCAGTTTTGCCAACACCATTTGTTGAAGGGGTCATTTCCCCATTTGAAGGTTTTATTTCCTTGTCGAATATCAGTTGACCATAGATAGCTAGGTTTATTTCTGGGTTCTCAATTCTGTTCCAATGATCTATGTGTCTGTTATTGTACCAGTACCATGCTGTTTTGGTTACATTCTCTCTGTGTAGTAGGTTTTGAGGTCAGGGAGTGCTAGACCTCCCACTTCATTTTTGTTTCTCATGACTAATGAGTTCTACTTCTAAGCTTGTCTTTAGGTCCAATTTGTACTTAAGCAGAATAGTTATGTACTAATCAAAACTTAAATGTTTGTCTTAAGAAATAGTGTCCTTTTGTATTAGTAAAACCATCCAAGAAATACATTCAGATACACTAAGAACATCTTTAACATAACAAAACACTGATACTGTCAGTAGTACAGTTGAGATACATTATGGAAAGTAATGTCCAAATGTTTTTATCAAACTCTGGATTTTGCTGGCAGTGTAGGAGGTAAGGACTCTGCAGCCCCTCTAGGTGGTTGGTGATAGACAGACCAGGGCTTGGCCTTTAGTTCTTCTCTGGTTTCTGCACTGGATCTCATCTCTCTTTTCTGGAACGTTGCCTCCTCATTGTTCCTGGGAGGGTAGTACCTATTTTGAACTTCCTGGCCTAGCCTGGTAGACATAGTGAAGATAAGGCTGGGCCAGGGCCAGTGTAAACAGAGGTTCAATTTGGGGTCAGGAGTCCCATGCCGCCGCTGATGATGGGTAATGCTTAAGTGGTGACTTGTTGGGGCAGCCTCATATAAGGCCCACACTGGCTAAGGGGCCCAAATGGAAACTGAAGTTGGAGGTAGGCTTTGTGGGGTTTGTGGCTGAGTGGAGATCTGGGATGCCTACTAATTGCTGCAATATGAGGCAAGGGCGACTGGGTACCATCTGGTTTGTTCCTGTGAATTGTCTCTAGGTTCGTGCTCAAGGAAAGCTACACAGCAATTGGTTCATAACTAGGAGTTGTAGTAAACTGTAACTTGGACCCTTGTAACTCCAGGACTGCTTGCATAACATTGTAAACTTAGTTTCCATTATCACAGAAGTGGTGGTATTTACATAACATAAAGCTGTTGTAAGTCAATAACTGTAACTGTACGTGACATATAATGCCATGCTCAGAAAATCTCGTGATTGTTATAAAAAATTTGGAAGGCGTTAGAGATGTTCTAGGTTCAGAAAATTTAGGCCTGAAAAAAAATCTATTTTTTAATGTTGTTGTGACTAATTTGAATGTGTTTTTGTGTTGCATTTTTTTTACACTCAGTAGGAATGAGCATAGTCAGAAGCAAACAGTAGATGATATTGTACTTTCTCTAGTGCTTTCTAGTCTTAACTCATTAACATTCTTCACATACACCCACACGTCCATCTGCTTTCTTTATCTGTGGTGGTTTTTGCATGGCCGAATTGAGACCTGCTGAGGCAAAGTAAGCTGGAGAATAAAGCCCTGAAGTAAACAGTGCTGAGCATCAGCAATACTTTAATTTCCATGTTTCATGGTTATGCAAGCCCATTTCTTTGGAATTTCAGCATAACCTTGAACTATCCCCAACTTTAATTTTCCTCACACTTCAGCCAGTATTAATTGGGCCCTGCCTCCTGCTGCTGCTGGCATTTTTGTTATTGCCTTTCCTTCAGTTTCATTTACTTTGTGTAATTCTTCGTGGCAGCTGCAGGAATTGAATGCCAAGCTTCTGAGCTTGTCACAGCAAAGCTGTGACTCCTGCTCTGGTAGCGCAGTAGGCCAGATGAGCCTTAGATTCTTAATGAAGTACCCTTGGCTAGGCTTCTGGGCTCAGTTTTCCCAACATGACGGTAAGAGTGGGGCTTTTACAGTTAGGCATGATTGTGTTCAAATTCTGGTTGCTTTTTTTATTATCTGAGCAATATTGGGTAAGTTACTTGATCTGTGAAAGCTTCAGCTTCCTCTTTTATAAAATGGGGATAAACATAGTATTTACTTCAGAGTTGTTAGGACATAAATGAACTAAAGTAGGTAACGCATACCTGTATTAAGCCTTCAATAAATGTGAGTTATTACCACTGATTTCCCACAGTTGGCCAGCTGCCCCCCTCAATTCAGCTCAGATACAGTGTTTTAACATCCATAAATAGTTGTTCATGGTGGATCTAGAGCATTTTGGGGGTGTGCTAAATACAATGATATGGTTCATTCCCACATTAACTGGCTTTAAAGAAAACACTCCCAGTTATGGTTGGCATTTGTCTCATAGTAGGTGAGCTGCTACTGACAAAGTCAAATCATGGGCGGTGACCAAGGTGGACTTGTGTCTGATTTCCCTGGAAAGAACTGTGAGAAACAACAATTGAGTCAGGACCTGTTCTTTACACACTTCGCCAAGCATAAGGATTTGAAGTGGAGTTTTGGAAGTTAAGATACCTGTACCCCATGCCTAGTGATTCTGACTTAATCAGTCTGAGTGTAACCTGAGCATAAGGGTTTTTGAAAAGCTCCCCATGTAGTTCTAAGATGAAGTCAATTCTGAGAACCATTGAACTAGAAGAATTTAAACCTCGAGGTGGCAGCTTTTTGTTTGATTGAATGAACTCTGATGGAAAAAATAAGCCTGCATTTTTTAACCCAAATCCTTAGAGGCAGACGTGTTTGTAAATTTATATTTAATTTTTTTTTCACAACTTAAAATTTAATCTTGAGTATTTACTATATATTACCTAAAATTTCTAGCAGTCTGGATGGTGTCTCTTTATTAAATGTAATGTTTTTATAGTTAAACATAAATATTAAAATCGTGAAGTGTATTATGTTAGTTCAGGTTAGGTTTGGGTATGAGTGCTAAACTTAGGGGGGGATGTACTTTCCAGTCCCTTCTAAATTGTGTTATTGAGGATAAAGTTTAGTGCATTTAATTACAAAAATCCATATTGTAAAGCTCAAGTTGTATTGATCAACAAAGCAATCCTGGCTGAAAATGTCTTTTTAAAATTAATTTTAATGAACATTTACAAAGATTTTAGATTTCCATTCATTCATTGTTGCCTTTTTCTCCCTGCTCCTTTTGCTCCCTCCCCTTTCCCCCAGTTTGCTCTTCTCTTTGAAAAGTAAAAGAAATATTCCTTCATTGGTATACAATCCCCTTGCCCTGAGTACACTCCACTATGCAAACTTCATTCTCGGCTCTTGTCATACCCATATTACCCAGTCATATATTTCTTTTAAACTGTTCTCTCCTTCATCTGTTTGACCAGATAGCACTGATCACACAGTTCTTTCTACCAGCACTTGCTTCCAGTGCATCTGTATCTCTGCAAAGCGTTCTTTGTTTCCTGGGTTTCACAAATGGTTAATACTCTCAGTTTCTAGTGGAATGGTCAGAGGTTCAAGTACACCCAAAGGAATCTAGGACAGACAGCCTGGCATTATGTCCTTTTTTCTAAAAGTAGTAATTTAAAGTTAATTGAGCCCATTTCTACTGTGGAGCACGTACAGGTAGAATCATCATATATCAAAGTCAACTTCATGTCTGTGGGCTAAATATTTCAAAGCAACAAAGAAATAGTGGAGTTTCTTAAAGGATAGCTTACAAGTCTCATTAGGGCTACCGTTTTCCTATGAATGTGAACATTTCAATGGCTGTTTTACTCTGTACATGGATTTTTGTGTCCTAAACTAGATAGAGTCCCCTAGAAAGTGCAGATTGAATGCCTCAGGGTTACAGAGAGATAGATCCTAATGTTAAGAGCTGGACATGGAAGTCAGCTTGTACATCGTTGCATTGCTGCCTGACCCACAACAACAGGCCCAAGCTTGCTGTTCGCAAGAGAGCAGAAATGGCTCACAGTTAAAGTGACCAGGCTGTCCCAAACACTGGCGGCCAGCACTTAGGAAGTTCCTTGGACCCTAGTTTCAAATGGCTTTTTTTTTTGTCAAATTTGGTAGAAATCAGCAAAGTACAGTTAAAACTTGTCTAGATGTTGTATTTTTACAAATGTCTCTTTACTTCGATTTTTAAGTATGTGAGAGAATGCACAAATGTTCAGCCAAGATCATTCAGGTTCTTCCTTTGTTTTCCTGAGATTTGAGACAAACACCACTATTTGAGTTGTACAAAAACTGTTTTTTTGGCCACATTCCTAAGACCCAGTAGAATTAATGCAATTTTTTTTTCCTCTCACTAAAAGATGAAGACATGCTGCCTGAAATCCCAGAAATGCCACGCAAGGGGCGTAGTAAGTAGTGGAGACCTCTAGGTGTTTTCTGCTCTGGGAGCTGTCTAGGCTCCTCTCCACCCAACCTAGAAAGGATGGGAATAAAGAAACATAGGCGAGGAAACCAATCGTAGGCATCCTTGGTCTGGGGCTTTCAGTTAAAATAGTTTGGGATTGGGGAGGAGATTGATTCTGAACCTGGCTAAACTTGCTGCTTTACTGCAGGTAAAGGGGACTGACTGTAGGCTTCTGCGGGCTGGGGTTCCCCGTTAAAGTAAAAAACAAAAATTATGCACCAGTCCTAGAGGACCCTTAATTCTCTTCTGGAAATGATCCTCTTGCATCAGCATCTTGCTGCAAATGGAAGTGAAGACGTACTAAGCCACAAGAAGTCTCAGAACTGTCTGAGATAGGAAGCCGTCCTTGATACTTGTACCTGATAGTTGTACATGTTGTTGTTGTTATGTGCCGTCGAGTCGTTTCCGACTCATAGCGACCCTATGCACAACAGCCCTAAACCCTGCTCTATCCTGCGCCAACCGCACCACCTCTGACACACCCATCCCGATTACCCCAGTCACCGAATCAATCCATCTCATAGAGGGTCTTCCCCTCCTGCGCTGTCCCTCCACCCTCCTCCCAAGCATGATGTCCCTCTCCAAGGACCCGCACCTCCTGGCAACAAGTCCAAAGTATGTCAGATGAAGCCCCAGAATCTTTGCCTCCAAGGAGTAGCTTGGTTTAATCCTCTCCAAGATGAATCTGTTTGTTTTCCTGGCAGTCCATGGTACATTCAGTACCCTTCTCCAGCACCACAGCTCAAAAGCATCCTCTCTCCTTCTTTCCTCCCTAGTCACTGTTGTACATAGAGACTCTTAAATTCAAGAGATAGTAGTCACATCATAAGAGACTGGCAGCATCAAGAGGTGTTCAGAATCACAGAAAACCCAACGGCTTGAGACTTATGCTATCATAGCAAGGGCTGGTTAAGGGGAGAGAGGTGTTGAATGTTGTAGGCAGAATTAGAAAGGGATGCTGGTGGAGTAGGGAAAGGGGTGGGTCAAGATACATGTGGAAAGGGTGGATAGAAACACTGTTTCTCTCAGTCATTTCTCTAATTGGGTAAATGTCTTTCATCTGCTGTTTTCTGTAAAATGCTTGTCTGTCAGATACTATTATTTAAAAAAAATAATGAGACAGACTAGGAAAAAGGATTGGCCCTCCACTTCTGAAATAACAGGCCTTTGAAAACCCCATGGACAATAGAGCACACTTAGACTAGCAGAGATGGCAACTGAGGCTGGGAGCTCAGATATGGAAACACAAAGGAGGAACAGCTGTAAGGAGACACTAGTGATTGGAATGTGCAATGTGAGAAGCCTGAATGTAGGAAAATTGGACATTGTTGAGAAAGAAATGGAACGCATAAACATTGACATACTAGGTATTGGCGAAGTGAGATGGCTTGGCATGAAATATTTTGAATCATATGATCATATGATCTACTATGTTAGGGATGAAAAGGTGAGGAAAAAATGGGGTTGCTTTCATAATTGAAAAAAGTCTTTTCTAGATCCAACATGAAATATAATGTGGTGAGTGATAGAATAATATCCATATGTATACAAGGAAGTCCAATGAATACCACTATCAGTCAAATAGATGCACAGACAACTAGAGCCAAAGAGAAGGAAGTAGAAGATTTCTATCAACTTTTGCACTTAGAAAATGATCGAATTTTCAACCAAGATGCAATGATAATCGTGGGTGACTGGAATGCAAAAGTTGGCAACAGGGAAGAAGGATCAGTAGCTGGAAAACATGGACTTGGTGACAGAAATTAGGCTGAAGATAGAATGATAGAATTTTGTACAGTCAATGATTTATTCATTGCAAATGCCTTTTATATTAAAAAAAAAACAGAATGCAGGATATACACATGGATTTTACCTGATGGTATGTATAGGAATAAAATTGGTTACATTTGTGGAAAGACTATCTCAGAAGCTCAATATCAGTTGTGAAAACCAGGCCAAATGCTGACTGTGGAACAGGCCACCAGCTACTCATATGCAAGTTCAAGCTGAAGTTGAAGAAAAAGAATTCAAATACACAGGAACCAAAATTTGATCTTAAGAGTTGAGGCTTTGAATACTAAACACCAAATGAGATGTGAGAGGGTATCAAGAATATTGTCCAAGAAGAATGCAAAAAATCATTACAAAGGCTGAAGAGGAAGAAAACACCAAGAAGTATGTCAGACAAGACTCTGAATATTATATTAGAGTGCTGAGAAGACCAACTAAAAGGAAAAATCAAGAATTTAAAAAGCTGAACAGAAAATGTCAAAGGGCAGCTCAAGATGACAAAACAAGGTATTAAAATAAAATGTGCAAAGAGCTGGAGTTAGAAAATCAAAAGGACCTAACTCGTTCAGCATTTTTTAAGATGAAGGAATTAAAGAAATTCAAGCCACAAGTGGCAGTAATTAAGGATTCTCTGGGAAAAATGTTAAATGATACAAAAAGCATTAAAAGAAGATGAAAGGAGTATAAAGAGTCACTGTACTAGAAGGAATTGGCTGACACAGAGAATTTCACAAAACAACATATGATCAAGAGCCTGTGGTGATGAAGTTCAAGCTGCTCTGAAAGAACTGGCAAAAAAACAAGGCTCCAGGAGTTGATAGCATACCAGTTGACATTTCAACAAACAGACACTGCCCTGGATGTGCTCACTAAGTTGTGCCAAGAAATCTGCAGGACAACCATCTAGCCAACTGACTGGAAGAGATAGATACTTTTCCCATTCCAAAAAAATGTGATCCAACAGAATGCAGAAATTATAGAACAATGTCAATAAAATCACGTGCAAGCAAGATTCTGCTAAAAATTATCCAAAAACTACTAGAACAACACTTCAACAGAGAACTGCCAGATGTGCAGGTTGAGTTTAGAAGAGCCCATGGTACTAGGGATTTTATAGCTAATGTTAGATGGATCTTGGCAGAAAGCAGAGAGTACTAGAGGAATGTCTATCTGTATTTAATTGACTATGCAAAGGCTTTTGACTGTGTGGATCACAACAAATTATGGTTGACTCTGAGAAGAATGGGAGTCCTAGAACATTTGATTGTGCTTATGTGAAACCTGTAAGTATAGACTGCCAAGAGGCAGTCATCAGAACAGAGCAAGAAGACACTGCATGGTTCAAAATTGAGATGAGTACATACAGGGGATGCATTCTGTCTCCAAATTTTTTCAATATGTATACAGAACAGATCATCTGGGACACTGGGCTCTAAGAGGAGAAATGTGGCATCAGGATTGGAGGAAGATTCATCAACAACCTGCATCATGCAGATGACACAACCCTGCTTGATGAAACTGAGGAGGTCCTGAAGTGCTTGCTGCAGAAGGTCAAGGACTGCAGCCTTCAACATGGATTGAAGCTCAAAATCAAGAAGAGAAAAAAGATTCTCATAATTGAGCCAATTAGCAGTACCATTACGGATGGTGAAGAGACTGAAATTGCTAACAGTTTAGTCTGCTTGGCTCCACAATGAACACTCTTGGTACCAGCAGCCAGGAAATCAGGAGACACATTGCATTGGGAAAATCAACTCTCAGGGTACTCTCCAGAGTACTGAATAGCAACAATATCTAGCTGGAGACTAAGTTGTGCCTGGTCCAGGCCATAGTCTTTGCAATTGTGTGCTATGCGTCAGAGAGCTGGACAGTGACTAGGGGTGATAGAAGAAGAATTGATACCTTTGAGCTGTGGTGCTGGAGAAGAGAGTTGAATATACCGTGGACTGCTAGGGGAGCAAACAGGTTTGTCCTGGAGAAGGTGAAGCTGGAATGCTCCTTGGAGTCAAGGATTTTGAAGCTTCGTCTGACATATTTCGAGCATGTTGCAAAGAGGGACTGGTAGTTGGAGAGAGACATCATGTTTGGGAGAGTGAAGGAACGGCACAGAAGAGGAAGGCGATGAGATGGAGTGATTCTGTAATTAGGGTGATGGGAGTAGGTGTGTCAGACACAGTGAGTTTGGCACAGGATTGAGCAGAGTTTAGGGCTCTTGTACATAGGGCCACTGTGAGTTGCAAGTAACTCAATGGCACATAACAACAACAACATCATAAAACTATTTCAGACTGTTATGCTTCACACAGTACCCTTACTGGTCACCAACTCAGAAGAATATGAGGGGTAAGGGGAGTGTTTGTAATAGAATCCCCATGCTTCCTTTGGATTTTTTAAGTGATTTGCAAAAGAACAATTCTTTTTATTTATTTAATAGTGATGTAATTAAAAGAAATGAGAAAAATTGTAGTTAGGTGGTACATTGTAGGGTGTCTGGGTGGTCTGGAGGATTTTTCTTGTGTTTTCAATACAGCTGGATGCTGTCATTGAGATAACTTTGTGTGCGGAAACTCAAGTCTAATTAGCTGTGTGCTAGTAATTACTCTCTAACTTTATAGATATATACACTCCTCAAACCCATTACGTTGAAATACTGTTGAAGGCATTGACTTACTCAATATCAAGACACCAAAATTTGTCATTGATACCAAGTATCTTTGGACCAAGGGCCCAAAGTAGAATGAGATTAAGCTGATTCATTGACTTTGCTTAGTTCTCTTTTATATTTTATCCACTTAGATCAGTACTGGTGAATGCTGGCGGGATGTGCTGGCTTAAGTCAGTTTCAGAAGAATATCCACCAAAACCCTGGCAGCATCTGGCAGAAACAGGTCTTGGAAACTAACCTTATTATCACACATTTTGTCCCTATAAGCAATCATTGGTAAACTGTTTCCATGTAGGCATTTTAGGAATCACATGTAAGAAGATTACCCATCTTTCTCCCATGGAGCAAGTAGTAGATTTAAACCCTGTGCCTTTGGGATTTCAACATAGTTTCTTACCACTAGGCCACCAAAGCTCCTTGACGTAGAGACTAGTGGAATTATTGCTTGATGTGGGGTGAATTTCTATTTGAGATGATAAAGACTTTGATAAATAGTGATGAATGTTAGATAGTATAATGAACGTCATTAAAGAGAAATCTAGTGATGCTTTTAAAAACCATTAGGTAGATCTGCATAAATCATGTGTTTCTGATCTGCCCATCCTCAGTACATGTCTACCTCAACACGTAGCACTCCCCTTCCCATCCTAACTCATATTGGTGACACTAAGTTCTCTTGGACTCTCTGCAAACCCTCACCAAGAAATCACTCACATCTTTAAGTCAAATCCAAATCATACCCATCAAGTCAGAATCTTCATTGGGTTTTTAAGGCTCTAAACTGCGTAAGAGGCGATTACTCATCTTTCTTCCAAGGACCTTACTGGTGGACTTGAACCATTAAGTACTGATGAGGCTTTTGAGTTAGAAGTACAACCTGCTACTCACTATGCCACCAAGATTCCCTCTCCAAGGGAAAGAGAAGTACTAATGAGGTAACAGAAATATGGAACACTGATGGAACTGTGTGAATAAGGCTTTTATACAAGGCATAGGATGGATCCTGAGAGAAAGCTACCTAAGAAATGATATGTCTACCTGCAAACCAAGGAACTTATTACCTCTATTAGGACAAAAAAATACAAAAGTGTATATAGAAAAGGATTTAAGAATGTTTTAAATTTACATCAGACATTAAAATATCTCCTACTCTGTCATTTACAGTCTCAGAAATCCACTGGAGGGTTAGCTAGCTGTGAGTTGGTTCTGATTCACTGGAAATGTGTTTGAGAGAAGTTTTATTGCTATTGTTTATTTATTTGAGTTTTTGTTTTGGCACTTAGTTTTATAAACATGTACCATGTATCAATTAGTGGAGTCTTTAACTGGCACAAATGATTAACATACTTGGCTGGTAACTAAAGATTAGGTTTGAATGCATCCAGAGTCCACTCCTCTTTATCATCTAAGATTCTGGTCAACTGATTCTGAAAAACAAGACTGTAAAAGTTAACTACAGAATTTTTTAAATTATTAAAAAAGGGGCACTCCCAGATACATTCTATGAATCAAGCATAACCCTAATACAAAACCTAGGTGAAGATATTACAAAGAAAGAAAACTACAGACCAATATCTCTCATAAATATAGGTGCAAAATTCCTAACAAAATCCTAGCCAGTAGAACCCAAAAGCATATTTAAAAAAAGAAAGAAAGAAAAATTCATCAGGACCAACTGTGATCGTAATAGCTATGCAAGGATGGTTCAACATAAGAAAAACAAGCAACATAATTTACCACATTAACAAAGCAAATAACAAGAAACATGATAATAGCAATAGATGCAGAAAGGCATTTGACAAAATCCAACACCCCTTCCTGAGTGATAAAGACACTCAGGAAAACTGAAATGGGAATTTCCTCAATATAGTTAAAAGTATAGACTCAAAACCAAGAACAAATATCACTCTCAATAGAGAAAGACTAAGTGCCTTTTTCTTGCAAACAGGAACCAGTCAAAGATATCCACCATCACCACTTCTATTCAATATTGTTTTGGAAGTACTTAATAGGGCAATATGACAAGAGAAGGCACCTAGACTGCCAAAGAAATGATTAAACTGCTGATATATGCAGATGATCTCATAGTGTACAGAAAGCCCAAGGACTCAACAACAATAACAACAAAACTATTAGAGCTAATAGACAAATTTAGTAGAGTGGCAGGATATAAGATCAATATGCAAAAATCAGTAAGATTCCTCTATAGTAATAAACACAGAAAAGCCAACCAAGAGTGCAATATCATTTCCAATGTTGTTGTTTTGTGTTGTCCAGTTATTTGCAACTAATAGTGATCCTATGTACAACAATTCTGAACCCAGCTCTATCCTGTGTCAACTTTATTTTCTCTGACATACCTACCCCCGTTACCCCAGTCACTGAGTCAATACACCTCATTGAGGGTCTTTCTCTCTTACGCTGCCCCTCAAAGCATGATGTCCCTCTCCAAGGGCTGGTCTATCCTTGCAGTACACCCAAAGGATTTCAGATAGCCAACCACAAATTGAGATACTTGGAAGTGAGCATAACTAGAGACACAAAAGACCTGTACAAAGAAAACAACAGAACATTTCTGTAAGATAGAATAAAAGACCTACATCAATGAAAAAAATGCTCCATGCCCATGGATAGGAAGACTCTATACTGTGAAAATGACAATCCTACCAAAAAACAATCTACATGGTCAGTGCAATCTCAGTACAGACAACCAAATTTGTTTTTCAAGGAGATTCAAAGTGAAATTGTCAAGTTTATTTGGACAGGAAAGTTACCAATGAAAGAAGCAAAACACTACTTAAAAACAAAATAGACGTGGGAAGCACAGTACTCCTTGACCTCAAAACCTAATACATAGAACTAGTAACCAAAACAGCATGGTACTGGGACAATGTTGACTGGTACAATAGAGGATGTACATCTCTCTTTCACTTGTGAAAGCAAAAGGTCAGTATCACAGGATGGAATTAGAGGGTAGGTGGTAGGCACTTCTTTTTCCAAGAGAGGTAGGCTGATCTGCCTGCAGAGCTCTGCCCCGGTCCTGGGAACTGTTAGAATGCATGAATCTGTCTCTTACCTGTGAAATCAAAAGGCCAATATATCCCAAATTAGTTTTTAAAGGAGATTGTAAAAACAATTGTTAAGTTTATTTGAAGAGGAAAAATACCTTAAATAAGCAAAACACTTCTGGAAAACAAAAATGAAGTGGGAGGGATAGCACTCTCCGATCTCACAGCCTGCTACAGAGCTTTAATAACTAAAACAGTATGATACTGGTATAATTGCAAGTACTAGACCAATATAACAAAGTTGAGAACCTCAAAAATGACCCGTTTACCTATGGTTAATTGATATTCAAGAAAGAAATAAAACCTATCAAATGGAGAAACGACAACCTCCTCAACAAACGATATTTGGCAATACTGGACTGCTATCTATAGAAAGCTGAAACTGCATCCACAACTCACACTACATACAAAAAATCAACTCAAGGTGGATTAGAGACCTAGGAGTAAAGCCCCAAACCATAAGGATCATAAGACAGAAAATGGGACCAAGGCCTAGCCTATGGCATGAAGAGGCAGACAAATACAGCCCAAAATACACAAATAGGAGAAGATAAAATTGATGAACGGGACCTTCTAAAAGTTAAAACCCTGTGTGCATCAAAACTTTTTCCAATCTAGTAAAAATAAATTCTACCATTTAGTAAAAAACATTTGGCAATACCATCACAGACAATGGTCTCATGACAAAAGTTTACAGAGTATCCTGGGCCTCCACAATTAAAAGTCTGATAATCCAATTACAAAATTGGTAAAAGACATGGAAAGACTTTTCAGAGAGGAAGACATTCAGATGGACAACAGACACATGAAGAAATGCTCCAGTGATTAACTGGCAATAAGAAAGATGACAATCTAAATCACAATGAGATACATCTCACCCCAATAACAGTGGTAGAGTTTAACAGAACAAGAAGCAATAAATTTTGGAGAATATATGGTGAGATTGGCATTCTCATACATTTTTTTGTGGGATTATAAAATGGTACCACTCCAAGAATACGAGGCAATTGAAAAGACTGTGTTTGGATTAGGTTCACCTTAGTCCCTCAAATGAAATTTTTGTTTTTTAACACTTTATAGATGTCCTTTAAAGAAGATATTTCCAAGAAGGTATTTGACTTCATCATGAATATGCCTATTAGGAAACTAAGTAAAATAATATGTTTGACAAGGTAAAAAAAAAGATGGTACCACTCTAGAGAGAACTTTGGCATTTCATTAAATAAAACAAAAAACCTGTTAAGCAGGCAGTGCACAGTTGCTATTGCTTAAAATTAAGGAAGGCTTGTGTTAGGACATATTCATTCTCCATATCTATTCAATATGTATGCTGAGAAAATTATTTGAGAAGTTGACCTCTATGAATAAGAATGTGGCTAAGACTGGATAAAGACTTAGCAGTAACATTCAGTATGTATATGACATAACCTTGTTTGCTGAAAGTGAGGAGGACTTGCAATACTTGCTATAGAAGATCAAACACTGCAGGCTTCAGTATGGATCACATTACATCTCAACATCGAGAAAACAAAAACTCCCTCCAATGGACTAACAGGTAACATCATAGTAGATGGAGAAAAATTGAAACTGTGAATGACTTCATTTTCTTGAATCCACAGTCATTACACTTCTACCAGCAGTCAGGAGATCACGGGATGTATTTCACTGGGTAAGTCTGTAGTCAGGGACCTCTCCAAATTATTGAAGAGTAATGAAGTCAATTTTAGGGCTCAAGTGCACTTGATTCAGTCCATGATCTTTTCAATCACTTGCTGTACTTCTAAAAACTGGATAATATTTAAAGATGACAGAAGAAGTGATGCCTAAGAACTGTGATTCTGGAGAAGATAACTGAATATCCCATGAACTGAAAAAAAGAAGAAAAAAAGTGCTATTTCTTGTAGAAGGTGCATCCAGAGTACTCCTTGGAGGCAAGCATTGTGAAGCTTCCTCTTACATACTTTGGACATGTTTCTAGGAGAGGCTATTCTTTGGAGAAGGGCATCATGCTTGTAAAGGAGGGATGGAGAAATTCCATGTGGATTGACACAATGTGCTGCGATGGGTTTGAATGGTTCAGAGATTGTGAGAATAGCACACAATAGCACAGGGTTTAGATCTGCTTCTCAATTTGTCACTATGCTCTGTATTCTACTAGATGGCACCTAACAACAACATGCAGTTGTGCAAGAATTCCTGTGAGCTATTGAACTTAATCTTTACAGGGATGTAAAAGCTAATAATATAAGAATTAATTTTACATTTGAGGAAAAGTAGGTCACTTGTCTCTATCTGGTGACAGAGACTAGACATGGAATCATGACTTCTGACTCCAACTTCAGAATTTTCACCACTGTCCCCCAATAACTCCATGTCTATGTATAGTGTGAGGAAGCAAGACACCATGGCCTAAGAGCTTGAACTTGGAATCAAACAAACTTGTATGTGCAAATGTGATTCTGCCTCCCAACTGCTTGATATGTTTGTTATTTAATTGTTCTCGGCCTCCATTTTATCAGTTGCAAAATATATTCTCTGTGTGTGTGTTTTTCTGACTACTCCAGGATGTTAATGATGCTTACTTAAGTAATATCCACAAAGCTCCAGATTCAAGGATTGACAGATGGTGTTAATATTGGAAACTAGCACAAAATCTTTTTACAAGTATTGGTATACACAAAGTAATGAAGTCCTAGCTATTCTGGGACAAACATCGCTGTGTTTCTCCTTCTGTAACAATATTCACCAGATAATTTACTGGTATCTTGGTCTCCACAAATAGTCTCTTGCCTGCCTTGTCATCCAGTTTGAAGCGTAGAGAATAGAAATAATAAGAATTTTAAAAAATAAGTATAATACATCAACACAAAAGAACAAATATTCAATGATGTTATTTTTATGAAATATTCTAGAATATTTCAGGCTGGGTTTAGAAGGGGTCATGGTACTAGAGATATTGTAGCTGATGTTAGATGGATCTTGGCTGAAAGCAGGGAATACCAGAGGAATGTCTATCTGTGTTTCATT
>NW_006399840.1:12389878-12402674 GCF_000299155.1 Elephantulus edwardii | reverse complement strand
GACGGCACATAACAACAACAACAACAACAATTCTAGAATCAGTGAATGAATGGGGACAAAGGTATACTAATGATTAACAGGGGCTGGTGAGGATAAGTATTTGCAGATGCAGTCAAATTTTCTCCCGTACTTGACAAGCCATATGTAAAACCAGAACTAAGTTCCACAAGACGTCCAGGGACAGATTTTTGAGAAGTGATCACCAGGTCTTTCTTTTGAGTTGTCTCTTGTTGGACAACCTGTGGTTAGCAGTCATGATTATTAAGTACAGGCATCTTTGTTGTACCTCAAGTATAGGTATATTTACTTACTAAACTGCTATCAGCATCAACATAGCTACCATATTTAGATGACTGAAAATCATTTTTACAATGAAGAATCAGAGTGAGACCCAGAACTTATCAGATTACCTTTGTAACCTATAATTCTACCCCAAACTGAAAACTGTGATCTCTGTTCTCATGAGGTTTATGTGTTAATTCCACATTATATAAGTTATCAAAAGATATACCACTCACTCACAGGAAATAATAACCATATCCTTTAAAAATTGTTTCCTCAGACATTATTTTCATATGAGAAAAATGTTCCCAGTTAAAGGAAGTGATCTGCTCAAAGAACAGGAGAGCTCTTAGTCTACTTGACAAAATAATTAGCCTGAAGTTTCAAGAAAATGCAGTACCTATATCCAGGAGGTAGAGGAAAGTATTTAATGGGTATCTTGAAGGTGGAGATCTCCATATATGTGCAAACAAAACTAGATAAAGGCACTTTGCCACCTTCAGTCTAGGTTTGGGAGGGAGTTAAAATAGTGATGGAGAAGTAAGATAAAAAGGGCAGATGCTATATAGACTTGATGAGTATGTAAGAGACAGAGGAGGAAAAAGTGGTTTTGGATAATCTGCCAAAGTATTTTTTTGAAAGCTGAAAACAGAAACCAAAGAATTTTGATGGGGGAGGAAGGTTAACAGTTTATTGTCAGAGCATTATAAAAATGACCCATGAGAATGAAAAAAAAAAAAAACAGAAAAAAGAAAACTAAAAGAGAAGTGAGGGGAGAGGAAAAGACAAATGAGAAGAGAGAAAAGGAAATAAGAACAATAAAAATGTAAGACATTACTCAGTTAGCTTTTCAGTATCTGTCTGTAGTGTGGAACACAGGAGGAAGATGTTCTCTAGCTCATGCTGTACTGATATTAGGTGAAATAGGGAGGGAAGGTACTGAGAAAGGCTGCAGGGCCTGGAGCAGCAGGAGGGAAAGGAGATGGAAAATTAACCACACAATAACAAAAATAAAAGAAATATTGATGGTTTAATGGGCAAGCACTTGGCTCTAAAGGAAAGGCTGACAGTTCACACCCACCCAGCCACCCTGAAGCATGTCAGAGCTTTATCATTTCACTCTATACCTATTCAATTTGCATGCTAAACAAATAATCTCAGAAACTTGACTATGTGGATAAGAATGTGGCATCAGGATTTGAGGAAGGCCATCAACAACTTGTATTATGCAAATAGCACAACCTTGCAAAGTGAAGATTTGAAGCACTTCTTGAAAAAGATAAAAAACTACAGTCTTTCCAGATCGCTGTTTTTCTAGGTGCCCTCTGGATCTTTCCCATGTCCTTTTCTGGAAAGACAGGGTAACAACAACAACAAAAAAGAAAATAGGCCCAAACTCTTAATTTGACTGGCATCTTAGCTATTTTCTTCAGGCTATACTTTTCCTGTTCTTCTGTAATATTAAAAGGTATTTTAAAAGTTTCTAGTTGTGATTTTATTATTTAACTTGTTTTTGGACTTATTTTATAAATGCTAATATTTCCTAGAGATATTATGAGTTCATTTCCTAAGAGGTTTGATGGATTCAGTTGACAATGAGAAGCTGAATGAGTCCTCAAACCCTCATGACCTCAACACTTTAGGGAGTTTGCTGGTGTAGTCATAAGAAACTGAGCTGCCAGCCCAAAAGCATATAGTTTGAATCCACTAGTTGCTCTGTGGGCAAAAGATTAGTTATCTCCTCCCATGCAATTTACGGCTTCTAAAAATCCACTACCAGCCATGTGTTGGTTCTAACAATCAACAAACAGCTATGCTTTGACATTTGAAAACTACAACTAGACTTTGATAAGACTGTGTTTAGTACCAGCCATGTGTTGGTTCTAACAATCAACAAACAGCTATGCTTTGACATTTGAAAACTACAACTAGACTTTGATAAGACTGTGTTTAGTACCCTATCAGCTGTAGACCGCAAATGAAACCTTGTGATATGAAGCTTGGTAAGCTTATACAAAGACCACTTCAAAAGAGGCTGGGCAAGTGGCAGAAATTTAGGGCTTTATAGGAAACTTGCCTGAATCATTCAAGATACCTCTTATCATGATATGTATTTACAAAACTTGATTATAGGCATGCCCATATTACTACATCAGTAGGGCTGTTTCAGGGTGAATACATAATTTTTGATAGGCCCTAAGGGGCTGACTTACTCCCGGGTGGCAACCTACCTCGTTGGCAACCACCACAGCCAATCAGCATGCTTTATGACTACTTCCTCTGCTAAGAGACTGCCCATTTAACAGCATTACAGATGTCATCACTAGCACCAGCAGCTGCAGCTAATCAGTGAGCTATAAGACTACTTCCTCAACCAGCAGATGGCCCCTTCCTCCTCAAGTCTTTTAAAAGGCCAGTTCCTCTTTATGCCATGTGTGAACTTCTCTAACCTGTCCTGCAAACCTGTCTCTCTGTTTCTCTCTCTCTTTTCAGCCCAGGTCAGAGAATCTTGCCCAAGAGCCCCAATAAAAGCTTCTTTGCTTACTTTCAGTTTCCAGTCCTGTTTTACCATACATTTGGTTCCATGAAATTCAGCAGGAATGTGCACCCCTTGGGGCATTCCTTCACCTCAGACTGGGACCCTCAAGAGTTCAGCCTTCTTCTGCCAGTGGTAAGTCCACCTGGTCCTCCCACCCTCCCTCTCTGCTCCATCTCCATGTTCCTGTCTGTAATTGTGGCCACATCAGAGATTCCTATTTCTACTAGACCAGGTCTAGTTCAGAGGGGCCTTGGTATCCGTGGAGATGCCCCAGATGCCTTGCTGTTCCTTCCATCCTTCTTTCATTGGGATGCCCTGATATCCCTCCACACATTGCTCAGGGATGGAGTGGATGATGGGATCACAAGTGTCTAAATTTGATTCTAATGGCCTTCGACAGCTATTGTCACAAGTTATGTAAATACTCAGAAGTACCCTATATCTAGGTTCTTTGGCTCCTTCACTTTCACCCAGATCTCTGTTCACTGTGTTCCACTGTGCATGTGTTTCTCACTCTCCTTCGCTGTCCTCAGACTTTTATTCATTCTGTTCCACTGCACATGTGTTTTTTTGCTCAGAAAAATCCAAAACTTTCTTCTCCTTCACTTTCTTTTCCTCCTGTTTCTGTTCCAACCTCTGACCCTAGCCCCTCTTATCTGGATCCTCCTGTAAATTTAGCTTTCCCCACCCCTTACAGTCAATTTCACCACTTTGCCTCCATCTCATCACCAACCCCCTCCATACCTGAATCTTCTCCTCCCACTCCAGTACCCTGTCTCTCTTCTCCTGTTAGCTCTCATACATATTCTCATGACCTGCCATTTAAATGATGTTCACTTTCCCCATTTTCTGAGTTACTCTGCCCCCTAGGGGAAGTTGCAGACACCAATGGAGATGTTTGTGCTCATGGTCCCTACTCTCTGTCTGATTTGTCTGCTATTGAAAAATGCCTTGGTTCCTATTCTTCTAACCCTACTCTTTACTATAAAGAATTCCATGACCTAGTGCAAGCATATGATTTTACCTTCATGATCTTCACATTATTCTCACCTCTACCCTCACACCTGATGTAAAAGATCTCATTTCAGCAGCTGCCTGCACATATGCAGACCAGACAAACCTCACAGATCAGACAATGCCTATAGGTGCAATAACTGTCCTAGATGCAGAGCCCAACTGGGACTATCAACATGGCCAAGAAGGCAGGTGCAGGCATGACCATATGATTCAGTGTCTCTTAGCAGACATGCAAGGCATCGCTCAGAAAGTCATTAATTACAACAAACACCAAGAAATAAGACAAGGGCCAGATGAGAATCCAACAGTCTTCTTAAATAGACTAACTGAAGCCCAGTACACCTGCCTAGATCCTTCAACTGCACCAGGATCTATGGTTTTAGTCATCCATTTCATAACACAATCTGCACCTGACATAAAGAGCAAACTCAAAAATGCTAAAAACAGACCACAAACACCCATCCACGATTTGGTAAACATGGCTTTTAAAGTTTTTAATTCCAGGAAGGGCAGAGCTGAAGCAATAAAACAGGCTCAGATGCATCAAAAGGTAGCTCTCCAGACTCAAGCCTTTATAGCCCCAAAGTAGAAAGGGGCTTCAGCAGGACCTCCTTTCAAAACGTACTCCAATGAGCACAAGCTTCAAGTGTGGCCTGGAAGGTAATTGGACACCACAATACCCATGCCATTGGCCACCAACAAAGCCTTGTCCAGCCTGCAAGCAACCAGGCCACCAGCTAAGCAAGTGCCCCCTGGTGTTGAGCTCATCCTCTGCACTTCAAAGTGGAGTACAAGCTGATGGCTACGTAGTGGTCCTGCCTCTTGAGCTCCTCAGCCTAGTGGATGAGGACTGAGGTTACACAGACTCAAGGACCCCTATTACCCTTGCCTGAGCCCAGGGTGACTATAACAGTAGTGGTTAAGTCTGTTTCATTTTTAGTAAACACAGGAGCTACTTTCTCAGTCTTCCCCACCTTCTAAGGTACCATAACTCCTTCCCAGATTGTGGTTATGGGAATTGATGGAAAGTCTACTTACCCACTCAAGACTCCTCCCTGGCCATGTGTGTTAGATAAAATCCCCTTCTCAAAAATTCTTTTTAGTTATGCCTTCCTACCCTCTATTATGCCCCTCTATTAGGTAGGGATATTCTCCAAAATCTCTGTGCCAGTATTTCTATCTTTCTAGGGCTCCACTCCCCCTTCTTCTTCTGCTAATTTCTCACCTATCAACATCCTCTACTTTTGACTACCCTTTACCTCCTGATATCGTTAATCCTGTTGTCTGGGATACCTCAAAGCCAGTAGTAGCCTACCACCATACACCTGTTCGTATCTATCTTAAAAATCCTACTAAATTTCCATCATGCTACCAGTTTCCTATCTCAAAAATCTCATCTTCATAAAACCCGCCCTTTTATTACCAGGTTCCTCAGCCAATGCCTTCGAATACCTATCACCTCCCCATTTAACACTCCCATCTTGCCAGTGTACAAACCCTCAAGTGCTTACAGGCTTGTCCAGGACCTATGCCTTATTAATGAGGCTGTCCTCCCCATTCACCCAGTAGCCCCTAACCCCTACACCTTGCTTTCTCATATACCTCCTGAAATCACACATTTCACCATCCTTCCTCTTAAGGATGTCTTCTTTACTGTTCCTTTACAACCTGACTCCTTCTTATTTCTTACAACTAAAGGATCCCTGTTGTCAATGTTACCTTAATCTCTAAGTTACTGAAAGCTCTCCTCCTTTGTGCTGAGGTAGCTATTGTGCACCACAAAGAACACCAGTCTTTCTCTATTCCTGTCACTATGGGAACCACCAAAGTAGATGTTATGGCTCAAGGCCTCACTTATCCCTCCTCATCCACTGCTCCAGTCTTATTTCTTACTGCAGACATCAGTCGCACATACTCTCTATCAGAAACTGACATCTTATGGGCAAAAGGAGGAAACATCATACCTCAAGGTTGGATCTTTCTTGGTAATCAAATTGCTCTACCTGAATCCCAGTCTACCTCTATCCTCACCAATATCCATTATTCACTCCATGTTGAACCTAAAGGCCTCCTGTGCTTTCTCCAACTTCTATCTCTATCCCTTCTCTCACTGCAAAAATACAACTAGTCCACTCCTGCTGCTCCATCTGCTGTAACATTTCAGCTCCAACCCCAGTTTCCTTCCTACCAGATGAGAGACCATCTACCTGGTCTCAACTGGCAAATTGATTTCACTCACATGCCTAGACACAAAAAGTGGGGTTACATCCTAACCATAGTAGACAACTTTTCAGGATGGACTGAAGCATTCCCCACTGTCTGCAAGATTGCTGATGTAGTCACACCAACTTCAATTGAACAGATCCTCTCTCACTTTGGTTTACCCACTCAATATTCAATCCAACAATAGCCTAGCTTTTGTCTCACAGGTTGTCCACCAATGGTCAACATCATCTGGAAACTACACATACCATACTATCCCTAATCCTCTGGAAAAGTAGACCAGGCAAACAGCCTTCTAAAGGACAAGCTGACCAAACTCAGCCTTGAGGTAAAGCTCTCCTAGTCTACACTACTTCCCCTGGCCCTAGCTCGCCTATGCACTGCTCCAAGTTCACCTTCAGGGATAATCCTCTTTGAGATTGTTTATGTCTGTCCCTTCCTTTTAACCCATAACTTTCCACTGAAACCCCCTCCACTAGCATCTTATCTTCCCTACCTCACCTTACTGCGGCAGCTCCTGTGTGAGAAGGTCGACAGGTCCCTTCCCTCAATCACCTCATCCTCTGGTTCAACACTCACTCCTCCTTTACAGCCTGGTGACTCAGTCTTTCTTAAAGACCTCCACCCTAATTCCCTTCACCCTCGCTGGTCTGGCCCCCATATAGTCATCCTAACAAATCCATTTGTGGCCAAGCTCCTAGGTGCCTCATTGTGGTATCATGTTTCCCACTTCAAATGGTCACCTGAAGAACCTGAAACTGCCGCTGAATGGACATTGACCCAACTGACCCCCACCAGGTTATGACTCACTAAAATTCTCACTTACTCTTCTCCTTGCTTTCATCTTTCTCCTCTTACCTCCCCAGACAAGTTCAAGTAAAATCACTGCCTCCATGTGGAAGTTTTATATCCAGGAAAACTAGACTGAAAATATCATCACTCACAGCCATTATGCAGCCACAGTTGACTATCAGCCAGAGGGATGCTGAACTCCCATTCACATTACCCTTAAATACTACGAGTCCTTAAAATCCTTAACTTATGAATTCTCTATTCCAGCTATTTGCTTCCTTTATTACCAGATACATGATTATTGCAAACAATGGCCAGACACCTATGGCAGATGTCCTTACTCATCATGTAAAATCCATTCAATCATTGAAGGTAGAAAGAGCCCAAAACCTGTGCTTAAAGGTTGAGGATCATCCATGTTTACCATCTGTAACCCCTAGGATAGCAGGTGGCTACATGGGGTAGACACTAAACTGTATAAATGGCTCTAAGACCCTTACCCCTCAGCTACCCTCAAGATCAAATACTAGAAGTTATCCAACAGCTAGCTGATATATCAGAAGATATCCTTGAGCAAGAATCTTCTTTAGATTCAGCCTTAACCTTCAATGCTCCTCACCCTTTTCCCTGGCTTCCACTAACCCATCAGATTTTCTTAATTATACAAGCATTGACAATATCATTGGTTGCTTTCCTTTTGCTTTCCTGGAACATTCACGTCTGCTTGCAATTCACTTGCCTATGTCTTTTTATACATCCTCCTCCTCATCCTCCAAACTCCCTCTAACAGAAATTTCCCTTTTTGCAAAGAGCTTGACTCCAACTCTTCCTTTTTCTATGTCTCAAGTAACACACCACCTCCACCTTATAATATTACCTTATTATTATCTTCAATTCTACATGCTCCCCCTGGTGGATTCTTTTGGTGTAATAATATATTGTATAAAACTATCAAAATGTCTTTCCCACTTTCCATGCATTCCAGATGTTTTAGTTCCTCAAAAAGTTTATTTGTCCTTCTCACACCTGCCAACCAACATAGAACTCAAAGAGCTATGTTTCTCCCAGTTATAGCTGGTATCTCTCTTGCATCATCTGTAGATACAGTGGGTCTAGCTGGTGGTGGTCTAGGTCACTACTTAGACCTCAACCATTCTGTAGTGAAAACTCTAAATATCCCTAGATGCCTCTGATAACTCTTTAGCTTCCCTCCAATGCCAAATTAACTCTTTGGCCCTGGTATTCTATAAAACAGGGGAGCCTTAGACCTGGTGCACAAACAAAGATGGAACTTGTTTGTTTCTCAGAGAACAATGTTGTTATTAATGAAACAAGCCTAGTTGAAGAAAATTTGGGTACCCTGACCCAACTCTGAGATGAGTTAAAGCAGAGGAAAGATTCCATTAGGATCCAAATCAGGGTGGTGGTGGCAAACACTGTTAATGACTTGGAAAAAGATGACATGTGCATAATTAGAATCCCAGAACAGAAAGAAGTAAAAATAATTTTTTTAAAAAAGGCTCCGAGAAAGTTGTGGAAGAGTTAATATAATAATTAGTCTATTACTAATAATCTGTTTATTGTTATTAATAGTACCATGCCTACTAAAATTTTTGCAAGCGCTTATCTGTGAAATTTCTCATGTTGTAGTTGACCAGATGTTACTCCATCCTCATGCCCAGCTGCCTAGCAAACTGTATCCTAAACTTTCTCCCCCATCCACACAAAGACACTTCTCAGTAGGAAGTAGCCAGAGAAAATATATCACCCCTGTATAACCAAAAAAAAGAAAAAAAAAAGGATGGTATGACTGGCCCTGCAGGGCTGACTCACTCCTGTGCAGCAACCAACCTCGTTGACAAATGCCACAGTCAATCAGCATGCTCTATGACTACTTCCTCTGCTAAGACACTGCCCATTTAACAGCATGATCAGGTGCCACAACTAGAGCTGGCAGCTACAGCCAGTCAGTGAGCTATAAGACTACTTCCTCTGCCAGAAGATGGCCCCTTCCTCCTCAAGTCTTTTAAATGGCCAATTCCTCTTCACACCATGTGTGAACTTCTCTAACCTGTCCTGCAAGTCTGTCTCTCCCTCTCTTTTCAGCCCAGGTTAGAGAAACTTGCCCAAGAGCCTGAGAGCCACAATAAAAGTTTCTTTGCTTACTTTTGGTTTCCACACGTGTTTTACCATACAACTTTCATTTTTAAAGTCTCTTATTTCAGACTGACTCTTCTTCTGATACCTAGGTTTTCTTTCGTCTCCAGGAATTGTAAATAAATATAGAGTATCACACATGTAGATGGTGACACATATACAAAACAAAATATATAATTCCATAGAAAAGATATTTATGTATAGCTCTATGTTTGTTCTCATTGCAAAGAGAGGTGACCTGACAGAGTGTGGAAATTATCAAACAATTTCACTGATACTACAAAATGACTGGAACAGCACATCAACAGAGAACTGTCTGAAGTGTAGGCTGGGTTTAGAAGAAGCTGTGGTACTAGGTATATAACAGCTAATGTTAGATGGATCTTGGCTGAAAGCATAGACTACCAAAGACATGTCTGTCTGTGTTTCTTTGACTATGCAAAGGCATTTGGCTGTGTGGATCACAACAAACTGTGGCTGACTCTGAGAAGAATGGGAATATCAGAACACATGATTGTACTTATGTGGAGTCTATACTTGGACCAGAAGGGAATCATCAGAACAGTGCAGGAAAGTACTGCATGGTTCAAAATTGAAAAGGGTGTATGCCAGAGATGTGTTCTAACTCCCTATCTTTTACATCTTTATGGAGAAGAGACTATTCAGGAGACTGGGATCTATGAGGAGAAATGTGGCATCAGAATTGAAGGTAGACACACCAATCTGCATTATGCAGATGACATAACCCTGTTTATTGAAACTGAGGAGGACCTGAAGCACTTGCTACTGAAGGTCAAGGACTGCAGCCTTCAATATGGGTTGAAGGTGAACATCAAGAAAACAATGATCCTCACCACTGTACAGATTAGTAGCACCATGATAGATGGTGAAGAGATTGAGATTATTAATAGTGTTAGTTTGCTTGGCTCCACAATCAACTCTCTTGGCACCAGCAACCAGAAAATGAAAAGATGAATTACATTGGGAAAGTCTGCTGCCGGGCACATCTCCAAAGTACTGAAGAGCAATGATGTCAGTCTGGAGAATAAGGTGTCCCTGATCAAGGCCATAGTCTTTGCTATTATTTGCTATGCATTAGAAAACTGGACAATGACTAGGGATGATAGAAGGCGAATTGATGCCTTTGAACTGTGGTGCTCAAAAAGGATATTGAATATATTGTGGACAGCTGGAAAAGAAAACAGGCTCAGAGAATGTGAGGCAAAGCTGCTCCTTGGAGGCAAGGATTCTGAAGTTTCATCTGACATATTGCAAGGAAGGGCCAGTCCTTGGAGAGGGATGTCATGCTTGGGAGAGTGGAGGACAGTGTAAGAGAGGAAGACCGTCGATGAGATGGTAATGACTGGGGTAATGAAGGTAGTTGTGTCAGAGACAATAAGATTGGTAAAGGATAGAGCAGGGTTTAGGGCTGTTGTACATAAGGATCACTATGAGTTGCAGGCAATTCTACAGCACATTACAACAACAACAACAAAAACATAGTACATAGAAAGAGAGCTCTGGTGTCGTTGTGGTAAGAAACTGAATTGTAATCCTGAACACATGCTCTATGGGAGCAAAATGAGCAATCTCCTTTCGTGCAATTATCAGCGTCTGAAAATCCACAGTCAGAATGGGTCAATTTTGACTCAGTGGACTCAACAACAACAAAAAAGTAAAAAAGTTAAACTTTTTTAAAGTTATAATTTTTTTTCAATCTGTAACTAATTTAGACTGCTACTGCTAACTGCAGAAAGATAAAACAAGATCCTCATCTTACACCATACACAAAAATCAGCTCAAGGTGCATCAGAGATCTAAGAATAAAGTCCAAAACCATAAAGTTTATAAGAGACAAACTGGGACCTAGATCAGAAGGCCTAGTCTATAGTATAAAGGGACTGCCAAATATAACCAGAGATGCACAATCTGAAGAGGATGAAATTGATGAATGGAGCCTTCTAAAGATTCAATCTCTCTGTTCATTAAAATTTTTTCCATCATGTTGCTAAGTAACCTTCTGATTCCAGGAACAAACAAACATAAATACCATCTCAGACAATGGTCTCATAATGGAAGTTTACAGAATCCTACAGTGCTTTCAGAAGAAAGGCTGATAATCCAATTACAAAATGGGCAAAAAATATGGAAAGACTTTTCACAGAGGAGGACATTCGGATGGCCAACAGACACATGAAGAAATGCTCAAAATCACTGGCAATAAGAAAGATGCAATTCAAAACCATAATAAGATAACCGTCTTACCCAGTAGTAGCGGCAAAGTTTAACAAGGGCAGCAAATAATAAATGTTGGAGAGGATGTGGTAAGATATAAACTCCTATGCATTGTTGGTGGAATTATAAAATGGTACAACCACTCTGGAAGGCAGTTTGGAACTTCCTCACAAAGCTGAACATAGGAATTATATATCACCCAGCTATTCCACTGCTTGGAATATATCTTGAGAAAATGAGAACTGAGACACAAATAGGGACTTGTACTCCAAGGTTGATAGCAGCATTATTCACTATTGCAAGAACACGGAAAGAGCCTAAATGCCTGACCACAATGGAATGAATTGAGACATTTTGGTACATTCACATAATGGAATACTATGCAGCACACAAAAGTGCTGATTTTGTAAATTACTGCTTAACATGGGAGGGAATGGAAAGCATTATGCTAAGTGAATTAACTTAATCTCATAAAGACTAATATTGTATAAGACCATCATTGCAGAAGGTGCATGGCGATCTAAGGGAGGTTTAATCATAGTGTCACACAATTTGATTGGTGTAGGGAGGGGTGAGTGAAGGAAAGGGAAAGATCCAGTGTGAGAAACAATGTAAATGAACTTTGTAAGTAAGCCAGTATAAATTAAAAACAACAACAACCCAACAACGGAAAACTGCTGTGGGTTTATTGAGGTACACTGAATCAGGTACTTGAAATTAATAGTGAAGTTATTGCAAGATGTAGTCAAGATTTTAATTTTTTTTTAAAAAACTGTTGTCTACAATCATGGGAGAGACATAATTTGGCTGAAGTTTTGGAAGATGACTTATAAGAGATTAAAGATAGGAAACCATGGAAACAGTAAGACAACAGGAAATAAAGAATTATTATTCTTGTTCAGGTAATACCAGAGGGGTTAAGAGATAACTCAAATTCAGCAGATATTTTGATAGTAGAGTAGGCACATTTTTGGATGTGTTGGGAAAAGAGAAAAATGGAAAATGACTAGTGAAGTTTTAGCTCAAGACCTAGATTAGTGATATTGTGATTTTCTAAAATGGGCAAAGTTGCTGGAGAAACAGGTATGGGAAAGGTGAGAGAATAATTTTCAGTTATTTATAAGATATACAAGTTGAGTATTGCTAAGATATATAGGGAATTTATTCAAAAGGTCAAGGAAGTGATCTGTGAGTTACTGGCATACATTACACAAAGAGAAGACATCAGCTACTAAGACAAAAGGATAGGAACTTACTCAGTGCTGGAAATTAGAACAAAGGATTGCTAGAGGAGGTGGCTAGTGCAAATGGAACTTGTACTTCACTTCATCTGTTTCTTTTTCCTTAAGAATACTTTGAGATATTAACACAAACACAACTCATCAATACTGAGTAGGAACTAACTCTAAATTGTCCCTTCAGTGGGTTTTCAGATGTTGTAAATCATATTGGAGGATATTAGCTATTGTTCTCTCATTTAGCAGTTGGATTTGAACCATATACCTTTGGGTTGTCAGTGCAACTCTTTACCAGTTAGGCCACCAGAGCTCC
>NW_006399840.1:12380823-12389233 GCF_000299155.1 Elephantulus edwardii | reverse complement strand
TTTGGAGAGGTCCGTAACAGCAGACTTTCCCATCGCAATGCGTCTTTTAATTTCCTGGCTACTGGTGCCAAGAGTGTTGACTGTGGATCAAGCAAACTAAAGCTCTTAACAATATCAATCTTTTCACCATCCATCCTGATGCTACCGATTGGCCCAATGGTGAGAATGTTTGTCTTCTTGATATTGAGCCTCAATCCATATTGAAGGCTGCAGTCCCTGACTTTCTGCAGCAAGCACTTCAGGTCCTTCTCAGTTTCAGCAAGCAACGTTATGTTATCTCATGACACAGATTGTTGGTGAATCTTCCACGAATCCTGATATCACACATCTCCTCATACAGTCCAGCCTCTCAGATAATCTGTTCTGCATATGGGTTGAAAGGTATGGAGAGTTATAAAGGTCAACTTTAAACACGTACAACCATGTGATTTATAGAATGAAACTCTGAATATTTCATTTAAAATGTTTTGAACAAGAGTGCACATAAGTTGAAATACTGGACAATTGAAAGAAGAGGAGTCATAAGGCCACTTGATTTGGAATTTGGCAAATTTTAGGTAGCTCTGAGTGGATAAGGGATTAGCAATCTAGAGACCAAATACAGAAAATGTATGATGACCTTTAGGTGATGTATATACCTTCGAAACAGTGAAAAGACAGAGAAAGCATTTAGGAATGCAACAAAAAGAAATATTGTTTCCATAAAAAAGCAAGAGAGAAGAGATTTTGTGTTTTATACCAACAGCTATAAATATATAATATATACATTTATAAATAAATATGAATACTTCAGTGGAGTCTTTAATGATGCTAAAATATAGGATGTTTAACTATGTTCATTTTCCTTTGCTGGCAAAGTACAATGTAAGGACAAAATGCACTTGTTAATGTTTTCATAAAAAGAGCTGAAGCACTTTATCTTGTTTAACTTCAGTATAGGAATAAGTCAGGTGGAAAATGACATCAAACATCATATTTTGTGAACATCCTAATCATATAGAAATAGCATCTACTTAAATGATTCCATACAAACAATCTAAAATAGAAACTTGGAACGTCTGCTATGCACAGTTCACCTCTACCCTTTCCTCATCTTCCTTTGCTTGCATTTGATTATTACTGAAGCTCCTGATCTAAGGAGGGTTCTTGTCCTTCCTGGCCATTCTCTGAACTTTGGCACTCTGCCCTGCGCTTAACAGTAATTCTGAATCCTTTCACTAGAGACAGAAATAGAACCTGAAGAGAAGAAAGCCTGGTCTGATTGTGGGTCTCCTAGGTTCTTACCTAGTAAACATTATTAAATTTTGGATCCAAATGGCAGAATGTTTTTTTGATCTTAGTTAAATCTCAGTACATTGTCAAATACATAAGGACAACACAGTATCTTCTTTCTTTCTTATTTATTTATCTTTTTCTATTGTGGTAAATGTGTGGAAAACAAAGCATTTTCCTTTTTGATGGTTTTCACATGTGAAGTTCAGTGACACTGTGCTGTACAATCACAAAGCCTTACCGTTCCCAAAATTTCCATCACCTTTAATAGAAGGTCAAAGTCCCTAAGCTTTGAACCTTCCTCTTCCTTTCCTGCACTCACTTCTTTAACCACTAATAAACTTTGAACTTGATCCACAGTTATGTAATTTTAATTAGATTTACATTTTGTGATTCACAGATACGTTAAATCAGTAAAAAAGTTCATAGTGTTTCCTCTTCTTTTTCTCTAACATATTTTAAAATAAAATTTTCCTGTAGATTTCTACTTTATGCCCTAATAAAGCTTGTTTTTTATTTTAATAAAAGGTGGAAGATGTGAGCATGGTAATTATGCTGTAAATGATCCATTCTTTCCTGGGGTAATATGCAAAAACCCCATCCTTGATTTTGACCATTCTTTATTTTTTCCGAAAGATCTTGTTTAACTGAAAGAAGCATTATAATTTTAACTGTGACTTATATTTTTATATTGACTCTTGTTATATTAAATTTTATTTTATATTTGTTAGCATAAAAAATTGCACTCATCGTGTTTTTTAATTTTTTATTAACACCTCAAGAGAAGTTTACAGAAAACTTGGATATACATTCATTCATTGTTTTACATTTTCCTCCCTACTCTACCTACCTCAGCCCTAGATTATTTTCCTCTTTAAAAAGATTCTTTCATTGTTTCAAATTTTTTCCCTCTTTCCTCGACCCCCCATCCACAGCCCACTTTGATAAGTACCTTTTGTTCTGGACTGTTGTCATACAAATAATACCTAATCATATATTCCTTTTAATCAGTTCTTTCCCTCATTGTTTTCAATGAAGTATTCATCATTTATCCCATCTTTACTTAGTTCTCCCCCTAACCACCATGACAGTTCTATATTATAGCAGTGACATTATGCAGTATTTGTCCTTTTGTGACCCAGCTTATTGTCCTCCAGGGTCACCCATTTTGTATAATATTTGATGAGTTCCTTGTTTTTTAGTACTGTATAGTATTCCATTGTGTGAATATACCACAGCTTCTCTATCCGTTCACTTATTGGTGGCACTTGGCTTGCTTCCATCTCTTCGTAATTGTGCATAATGCAGTAGTAAACACGGGTGTGCACATATCTGTTTGGGTGGCAATTCTGGTTTCTTTAGGGTATATTCCCAGTAGTGCAATTGCTAGGTCAAATGGTATTTCTAGATCTAACTTTTTGAGAAAACGTCATGCTGCCTTCCAGAGTGGTTGTACCATTTCACGTTTCCACCAGTAGTAAGTGTTCCATTTCTCCACAACTTTGCCAGCATTTCTTGTTTGCTGCTCTGTTGAATTTTACTATTGTTATTGGAGTGAGATGATATCTCATAGTTATTTTGATTTGCATCTCCCTTAGAAGTAGGCATTTTGAACTTTTCTTCATGTGTTTGTTTGCCACCTGAATGTCTTCTTTGGTGAAGTTTCTGTTCATATCTTGTGTTCATTCTGCAATTGGGTTGTTTATCTTATTGAAGTGCTGGAGTATTCTATAAATTCTAGATATAAGTCCCTTATCAAACATGCCATTACCAAATATGTTTTCCCAGTCTTTGACTTTCCTTTTTATTTTGTTGGAATCCTACTACACAGCTGTAGGGTTAAGAGAACGTGGTACTGGTATAATGACAGACACATAGATAAATGGAATAGAATTGAAAATCTAGAAATCAGCCCATCTACCTATGGTCAATTGATTTTTGGCAAGGAGATAAAATCAGTTAAGTAGGGAAACGACAGCCTTTTCAACAAATGGTGTTGGCAAAATTTGAAAACTATCTGTAGAAAATTCAAGAAGGCTCACACCTCACACCATACACGAAAACCAAAGTGGATCAAGGACCTCGGAGTAAAACCAAGGACTATAAAGTTTACCAGAGAAAAGCTTGGGAGAACTCTAGAAGGCCTAATCCACAACGTGGACAGTCTCCTAAGCATCCTGAAAAACCTAAAACCAGGAAAGAATAAAATAGATGAATGGGACGTCCTAAGAATCAAATCTCTATGCATGTATTCTTTGTATTTCACACTTTCTTTTACTCACATTGTGAATCACATGATTGTGAACACAACCATTTCCACACATTGTGTTTTATAACATTAATGGCCATTGAAATCTGTTTTTTTCAGGTCCCCACCATCTTTCCCATTTCCTTCTCCTCCTCCCTCCACTCATCAGATTGTGAAGCTGTATAATTCTCCCCCTTTCCTGTCCACCCTCACCCCTCTCCTTGCCAAGATCTTTATTATATCTTCCCATTAATTCAATTCTATTTATGTGTTTAGGTCGTAAAGCTGTTATTACATAATTCTTGAAAGTTCCTATTAAATTATTCTGAGATAGTTTGTTTTGTACTAATGTTATAATTGTGTAATTCTCTTCGATTATATCCTGTGATCGCTGTTTTTATAGAGAAAGTTGATTGATACCTTATTTGCATTTATGTCCTACAATTTTTCTTTATTTCTCAAAGGTTTATAGCATTATTTAGAACTCAAAATTGGATGCTCAATGTGGTGTTTTTTAATGATGTACCATTGTTTCTAAATTATTAGAACAGAGCTAGTAAAATTATATGCTTATGCAAGCACACATGTACATATCCCTATATTGATTTCCTTGATATTAAATTGTAATTTAAATATTTGACAACTAGGCTTCTATTCTTTTATCATAATAGAATTGCTAAGGTCCAATATGTCATCATTCTACAAAAGAAATAACAGCAATAGAGTAATAAAATCGTTGTTGCTGTTATGTGCCCGTAGGTGGACTATGATTCACAGTAACCCTATAAACAACAGATATGAACCCGACCCTGTCCTGTGCCTTCTTTACCATCTCTGACACTTTTGGGCTTACTATTACAATCACTATACTGTGCCAGTTCATCTTATTGAGTGCAAGTTTTCATCTCTTACATTGTGATGTCCTTTTCTAAAGACTGGACCCTCCTAAAACCATGTATAAAATGTATGAAAGGGAGTCTCACTATCTTTTGCCTCCAAGGAGTAACCAAGTTTTATTTTCTCCAGGATAGATCTATTTGCTATTTCAGCAATACAGAGGACATTCTGTAGTCTTCTCCAATACCATAACTCAAAAACAATTAGACTGAAGTGGAATATGTGGGGCTGCAGCATCAGACATCACCAACCCAATTTACCTCTCTTGTCCAGAGTAGTCAGACCTGCACATTGGGCTGGGGGGCAGTTGCCCTTGTAAGGGCTGTTTGGGGGCAAGGAAAAGTGACTTTGTCCTACACTAAAAGAGTCAGTATGCAGAACAAAGGTGTTCTTCCAGAAGAACTGCTATAGAAGCTCAAATATTGATTAGTGAGGGTCTGCTGCTGGAACTCAGATGTCTGCAGCAATAGGCACCAAGGTGAAGACTTAATATTAAACCTACTATACAGAAAAATAATAAGTTAAAGTCAGCACCATATAATAAAATATTTCAAAACAACAATCTTTCTAATTACTAGCTATGCATCTGAGTGCTGGAAAATGAGTAAGGATGACAGAAAAATAATTGCCGCCTTTGAGCCGTGGTGTTGGAGAAGAGCACTGAATATCCCATGGATAGCCAAGAGAATAAATAGGTATGTCCTGAAAGTGCAGGAGTGCTCTTTGGAGGCAAGAATTTTGAAGCTTTGCCTCACATACTTTGGAGATATTGCTAGGAGGTGCTATTCCTTGGAGAGGGACATAATGTTGGGAAAGGTGGAGGTCGGTGAAGGATAGGAAGACCCACAACCGGGTAGATTGACATGGTGACTGCTACAATAGGTTCTTGTGTGTAAGGAAGTGTGGAAGTTGGCATAGGACAGGACTAGGATCAGGTCTTTTGTTCTTAGGGTTGCTATGAGTTGTTCTCAACTCAATGGAACCAATCAACAACAAGAACAATAAAATATTGGTATAGTGCTCTTCCTAGAAAGGGACATCAAGCTTGGAAAGGTGGAGGGGTAGATCCTCACTGAGATGGACTGACAGAGTGACTGAAGCAATATGCTCAAGTGTGTAAGAGATGATAAGCATGACATAGGATAGGAGAGGGCTCAGAACAATAAGTCATACTCAACTTGATAGCACCTAACAACAATAATGTTTTTATGAAAATAGTGTGCAGAGGGCTGTGTGGTGTTAAAAACATGTAATGTAGTGCAACAAATGAATGAATGAAAACCCAAAATCTCTGTAAATGTTCATTAAAACTAATAAAATTTAATAATAATAATAAAACATGTAATGTGAGCATTATTTGTGTAAACATACAGGGTAATTTTCTAAGCACATGAAGTATTCTGAGAGCTTTGGAGAAGGTGTTTCCATAGATAGTATAATGAATTGTGCAAGGTTCAGCTTCATGGGTGGTATGATCACTTCTTAAAAAGTAATGGCCCACAAGCATCGAGAATGACAACAATCTAATCTGCTTCATTGCTCAACTCTGTACTGATACAATTGTGCACTGTTTCCTGGCTGTCCACAGGCAGAAATCTTAAACATTGAGCAACCTTCTGGCTTAAGGAAAAACTAAGTGCATATTTGCCTATATTCCAAAACCAAAAAGACATATGCTCCCATTTGGACAGATGTGGTCAGCCACTGATTAAACCGAGGAGAGAGAGAGAGAGAGAGAGAGAGAGAGAGAGAGAGAGAAATGTACCCAAAATAATTGTGAGTAGCAAACAGGGGAGGGCAAAGGTGGGGAAATCCATGTCATCTCTTTTTTCCTACTATTGTGTTTCTTTTCCTCTTGCTTTTCCAAGTTTCCCCTTGTCTCTGCAAGGAAATTTTCCAAGCATTTTCCATCCTTGGCTTTCTGTGCTTGGACATACACAAAGGTAGGTCCAGGGTGAGCAAGTATTTCCCATGACTTACCAAGTACTCACTATTAAGCAGAGTTTTTGAATGATGTTCAATAATTACTGCCAATTTAAATAATTTGAAGACTTACATGTCTATTAATGGACTCTGCAGGCCCCTTAGTGTTTCCCTTTCTGCTTCCTGTATGTTGGCCATTTGTTGAAAATTACCAACTAAGTCCACAGAACCATGCAATAATGAATTGGAAATGGACGTGGAATCTTCAATCCAGCCCTCTCTTCTTCCTCAGCCCCACGTAAAATTCTCCAGCCACATTATCTCTGCAGAATTTTTCCAGCCTCAGTTCAGACACCTCCAAGCACTGGGAGCTCACACCATCATAAGACACTCTCATAAGACATTCTTTGTTCGGCTTTATTAGAAAGTTCGACTTCATCCTGAAATAAAATGTTACATCCTGTAATTTTACTATTCATGCTTTCTTTTAACAGGATGTTTATGTCACTTACATTGCATTTTATACAATCATTCGTTTTTCTGCAATCATTTTTACACATTATTTCATTAAAGTATATTTTGCTTTATACCGTAATTTCTATACATTTTGTATATAATTAATTTCTATTGGTCTATGACCTTTAGCACCCTGTCTCATCAAGTCTCCAACGCACTTTGCCGTATTGCACCACATAATCCAACTACCCAGTAGTCTCTGCTATCCTAGTGGTTTCTTCTCCCTTCTTAGGTAACCCTTTCCCTTTTGAATAGTCATACATAAATTGATTCTGTTTTTTTTAATTGAAGTAGCCATATTGTCCTTATCTCCATTCTTCCCAGGTTGATCTTCCCTTGTGTTGATCTTTACAGTGTTTATTGTCTGTACATTCTATTTGTTTCTCCCTGCCCCAAACTTCTTAGTTACCCTATTTTCCCAGTATTGGTCTTATGCAGTAGTTATCCTTTCATGATCAAGATATTTCACTCAATGTCATGCCCTCTAGATTCTTTCATGTTGTGTCTAATTTTACTGATACTTTATTGTTCTTTAGTGCTTCATAGTATTTCATTGTTTGAGTATACCACAGCTTCTCAATCCATTCATTAGTTGGTGGAAATTCATTCTTAATTTTTCTCACCATGGTAGTGTAAGATATATTTCCACACTCCACATTCTACGTCTTCTAATTTTTGTATTTAGTTTAAAGGACTTTAGGAAACTCTGGTACCATTGTCCTTGGGGATTTGCTCCAGTAACCTAAAGGTGACATTATCGAATGCACCAAATACTTTATAAGATTAAGATGGGCAATTTCCTCCCATATAGTTGCAGTTTTTTTAATATCTTCTAGAGGATCAGCTAGGAGTAGGCTCCAACTCAATGGCATCAGCAGCAATGCATGAATTATTTAACTGTCTCTCAGGTGAGATGAAATATGTTACCTTAAACTTATTGTTGTTGCTTTTTGTTAGGTGCCAGCAAGTTGAGTATGACCCACAGTGGCCCTTTGAACAATAGATCTGAACTCTGTCCTACTGTCTCTGTCTGTACCATCCCCACATTTCCTGACATACTAGCAACTGTAACAGTCACTGGTAAGTCTACCTGGTTAAGGGTCTTCCTTTCTTTGGCCAACCCTCCACCTTTCCAAGCATGATGTCCCTCTCCAAGGAATAGCCCCTTCTAGCGACATGTCCAAAGTATATGAGACAAAGCTTTAACATCTTTGCCTCTAAGGAACACTCTGACTGAACCTTCTCAAAGGCATATTTGTTTGTTCTTTTGAAAGTTCATGGGATATTCAGTACTCTTCTCCAACAAACAACTTAAGTTAATTCTCCTTGAATTTGTACTTGTAGGCATATATTGAGCCTTCCTTCATATTTTCCATGGAATTACTGTTAAATAACTCTCCTTCAAGTAATAACATAAGCAGTTGTCCGAACAAAGCAAGAAAACACTGCATGTGTTAATATCAGGAGTTGGAAACAACCTAAGTGCCCATCAACAAACGAATGGCTAGAGAAGCTGTGGTATATTCGCACAATGGAATACTATGCTGCATTAAA
>NW_006399840.1:12375996-12380203 GCF_000299155.1 Elephantulus edwardii | reverse complement strand
CACTGACAAGGAAGATTGGTCAGAACTGGCTTTGACAAGCACTGTGGCATTTGGACAAGAACAAACTGGGAGGAGGGTAGAGAGAATAGTGCAACAAGGAATGAATGGAAACCCAAAATCTCTGTAAATGTTTATGAAAATTAATAAAATATAGAAAAAAAAGTGTATGCTTTCTCTATATCTATTCTATCTATGTGCTGAGAAAATTATTTAAGAAGCTAGATGAAGAATATTATACCAGGATTGGAGGGAGAGTCATCAACAACTTGAATTATACAGATGACACAAATTTGCTTGCAAAACGTGAAGAGGACTTGAAATACTTGCTGCAGAAAATCAAAGACCACAGCATTCAGTACAGGCTGTATATTAATATCAAGAAAACAAAATCATCACCATTGGACAAATAGCATTATAATAGATGGAGAAAAGACTGAAGTTGTCAACTATTTAGTTTTATTTGAAATCACAAAGAACACTTACAGTAGCAGCAGTCTAGAAATCAAATGACATGTTACATTAGGTAAACCTGCTGTAAAGGACTTCTTAAAAGTGCTGAAGAACAATGACATCAGTTTAAAGATGAAAGTGCACCTTATCCAAGTCATATTCTTTTCAGTGCTTCCTATACATATGCAGGTGGACAATGAATAAAGAAGATGGATGAAGAATTTATGCATTTGAATTGGGGTGTAAGTCTCTTTTGGAGAGGTGTTACAAGGGTGCTTCTTAGAAGCATGAATGATGAAACGTTGTCCCCCATATTTTAGGCATATTGCCAGAAAGGACTTACTCTCTAAAAAAGACATCATGCCTGAAAAAATCAAGGCTCAGAGAAAGGGAGGAATATCCTCAACAAGATGGATTGACAGTGATTACAGAAGTGAGCTTGAGTATGATAGACACTGTGATGATGGTACAGGACAGAGCAAGGTTTAGATCTGATGTTCATAAAGTTATTATGAGCAGCAATCTATTCAATAGAACTAAAAATAGCAACGTGATAATTTTTTAAACTAAAAGTCCAGAGTTTTTATTTATATTTAGTTCAAATTTCACTTTATGAGTTTGGGTCTCACCCTCCCTAATAGGACTCTCTCAGAGAGGGTGAAACCAAGTCTCTCCTTGGATGCTAGGATTTTGAAGCTCAATCTCACATACTTTGGACATGTGGCCAGGAGGGACCAATCTTTGGAGAAGGACATCATACTCAGAAGAGTGGAGGGTCAGCACAAGAGAGGAATACCCCTGATGAGATGATTGATATAGTAGCTAGGGCAATAGGGATAGGTGTATCGGAGTCAGTGAGACTGTCTCAGCACAGAGCAGGGAAACACTGCATGGTTCAAAATCAGGAAGGGACTGCATCAAGGATGTGTCCTTTCTCCATACCTTTTCAATCTATATGCAGATCAGATCATTCACGAGGCTGAGCTTTCTGAGGAGGAATGTGATATCAGGATTAGAGGAAGGCTCATAAACAACCTACATTATGCAGATGGCACAACCTTGCTTGTTGAAACTGAAGAGGACCTGAAATACTTGCTGCAGAAAGTCAAGGACTGTAATCTTCAATATGGATTGAAGCTCAGCATCAAGAAGACAAAGATTCTCACCACTGGGCCAATTGGAAGAACCATGATAGATAGAGGAAGAGATTGAGGTTGTTAACAGTTACAACTTGCTTGGCTTCACAACCAACACTCTTAGAATCAGTAATCAGAAAATGAAATAAACCTTTCCAGAGAAGCAACAATGTCTTCACTCTACAGACTAAGATGCACCTCATACAGGCTATGATCTTCACTATTACTTGCTATGCGTCAGAAAGATAGATAATAACTAAGGATGGCAAAAGAAGAATAGATGTCTTTGAGTTGTGGTGCTGGATAAGAGTCTTATACATGCCATGGATCGCCAAGGAAACAAATAGGTCTGTCTTGGAGAGGGTGAAACCAAATTTATTATTAGAAGCAAGGATTTGGGCTCTGTCTCACATACTTTGGACATCTAGCCAGCTGGGACAAATCCTGAAGCTCCATCTCACATACTTTGGACATGTGGCAAAAAGGGACAGATATTTGGAGAAAGACATCATGCTCAAAAGGGTGGAGGGACAGCACAGGAAAGGAAAACCCCAAATGAGATGGATTGAAACAGTAACTAAGGAAATGAGGGTTGGTGTGTCAGATTCAATGAGACTAACTCAGAACAAGGCAGGCTTCAAAGCTGTGCTATATAGGGTAGCTATGAGTCTTAGGAGACGCGATGGCACATACAACTATAGATAGACGATGATAGATGATAGATGATAGGTAGATAGATAGATGTATATAGATGTACGTGTATATGTATATATTTATTCAAACACATGTGTGTGTATATATATATGTATAGTTATTATGTGTATGTGTGTGTGTAGAGAGAGAGAGTTGTTATATATGTAGTAGTTATATATAGAGTTGTTATATATGCAGTGGTTATATATAGAGTTGTTATATATATACCCTGTGGTTACGTGCCATCAAGTCACTTGGAACTCATAGGGACCCTATGTACAACAGCCCTAAACTCTGCCCTATCCTGTGCCAATCTCACTATCCCTGATACACCTACCCCTTTTACTCCTCTCCTGTGCTGTCCCTCCACCCTCTCAAGCATGACGTCCCTCTCCAAGGACTGGTACCTTCTTGCCACATGTCCAAAGTATATTCAATAATCTTCTCCAACACCCGAACTCAAAGGCATCAATTCTTCTCTCTTCCCTAGTCATTGTCCAGCTTTCTGATGCATAACAAGTGATTGCAAAGACCATGGCCTGTATCAGGCACACCTTAGTCTCCAGACTGACATCGTTGCAATTCAGTACTTTAGAGAGGTCTGTAACCACAGATTTTCCCATCGCAATACGTCTTTTAATTTCTTGGCTGCTGGTGCCAAGAGAGTTGACTGTGGAGTCAAGCAAACTAAAACTGTGAACAATATCAATCTCTTCATTGATCATTATGCTGCCAATCGGCCCAGTGGTGAGAATTTGTTTTCTTGATATTGAGTCTCAATGCATATTGAGACTCCAGTCCCTGACCTTCACAGCAAGTGCTTCAGATCCTCCTCAGTTTCAGTAAGCAGGGTTGTGCTATCTGTATAATGCATATAGTTGATGCATCTTCCTCCAATCCTGATGCCACGTTTCTCATCATGGAGCCCAACCTTCCAGATAATCTGTTCTGCATAAAGATTGAGGAGGTATGGAGATAAGATACATCCCTGGCATATACCCTTCCTAATTTTGAACCATGCAGTGTTTCCTTGCTCTGTTCTGACGATTGCCTCCTAGTTAAAGTATAGGTTTTGCATTAGCACAATCAAGTGTTCTGGGGTTCCCATTATTCTCAGAGTTAGCCACAGTTTGTTATGATCCACACAGTCAAATGCCTTTTCATAATCAATGAAACAAAGATAGACATTTTTCTGGTATTCTCTGCTTTCAGCTAAGATCCATCTAACATTAACTACAATATCCCTAGTACCACAACCCTTTCTAACCCAGCCTGCACTTTTGTTAGTTCTCTGCTGATGTGCCGTTCCAGTCATTTTTGGATAATCTTCAGTAGAATCTTGCTTGCATGTGATATTAATGATATTGTTTGATAGTTTCTACACTCTGTTGGATCACCTTTCTTTGGGATGGGAACAAATATAGATATCTTTCAGTCAGTTGGCCAAGTGGTTGTTCTCCAGATTTCTTGGCACAATTTACTGAGCATATCTAGGGCAGCGTCTGTTAGCTGCAATATGTCAAGTTTGTATACGATCTATCCCTGGGGGCTTATTCTTAGCCAGTTCTCTCAAAGCAGTCTGAACTTCTTCCTTCATCATCACAGACTCTTGCTCATATGTTGTTTCATTAAATTCATTAATTCTTCTGTGTTTTCCAATTTCTTTTGGCATAATGACTCTGTATACTTTTTCCATCTCCTTTTAATACGTGTGGAATCAATTAATATTCTGCTCAAAGCATCCTTAAGTATTGCAACTCAAGGCTTAAATTTCTTCTTCAATTCCTTGAGCTTAAGAAATGCGGAGCAAGTTTGGCCCCTTTGATCTTTTAACTTCAGCTCTTTGCACATTTTGTTATAATATTTCACTTTGTCTTGTCACTCTGCCTTTCGAAATTTCCTGATCAACTCCTTAATGTCTTGATATA
>NW_006399840.1:12357833-12375206 GCF_000299155.1 Elephantulus edwardii | reverse complement strand
CATTGCATACTCCTACGATAAAAAATAATGCCCTAAAATATAATACTTTTAGACTATTCTCTCCCCCATAGACTTCAATGCCGTAAACATATTGCATTTTGAAGGCAAGGAAGGTGAAGCTGTGGCTCATAAACTGTGGTCATGTTGCTAGGAGAGAGACATGATGTTTGGACAACTGAGGGATAACAAAAGAGAGAAAGACCCTCAACCATGTGGATTGACATAGTGACTGCAGCAATAGGCTCAAGTGAGTCAGAGATGATAAGGGTGGTACAGAATATGAGAGGATTCAGATCTATTGTTCATTGTGTCACTATGCATCATACTCCACTCAAAGGCACATAAAAACAACAATCCTACTGTCTCTGATACAGCTACTCACCTTATTTCAGTCACTGAATCAATCCAACTCATTGATGGTATTCTTCTCTTGCACTTTCCCTCCACCATCCCAAGCATGACATCCTTCTCCAAGGACTAATCCCACCTTGCAACATGTCCAAAGTATGTCAGATGAAGCTTCAGAATCCTTGCCTCCAAGAAGAATCCTGGCTTCACCCTCTCCAGGAAGAACTTGTTTGTTCTCCTAGTATTCCATGGTATATTCACTACACTTCTCCAGAACCACAGTTAAAAGGCAACAGTTCTCCTTCTATAATCCCCAGTCATTGCTTTCTGATGAATAGCAAGTAATTGCAAAGACCATAGCCTGTATCAGGTGCTCTTTAATCTGCAGACTGACATCAATGCTCTTCAGGACTTTTGAGAGGTCTCTGACAGGAGACTTTCACAATGCAATTCGTCTTTTGATTTCCTGGCTTCTGGTACCAAGGGCGTTTATTGTAGAGACAAGCAAACTGAAGCTGTTAACAATCTCAATCTCTTCACTATCATCATGATGCTACCAGTCAGCTCAGTGGTGAAAATCTTTGTTTTCTTTATGTTAAGCTTCAATACATATTGAAGACTACAGTCCTTGACCTTCTGTAGCAAGAGCTTCAGGCTCTCCTCAGTTTCAGCAAGTTGTGTCATCTGCATAACTTAGATTATTAATGAATCTACCTCCAATTCTCATTTCATATCTCTTCTCATAGAGTCTAGTCTCCCGGATAATCTGTTCTGCATATAGATTGAAAAGATATGGAGAAAGACTCATCGCTGGCACACACCCTTCCCTATTTTTAACCGCGCAGTATTTGTTTGCTCTGTTCTGACAACTGCTTCCTGGTTCGAGTATAGCTTTAGCATAAGCACAATCGAGTGTTCTGGGATTCCCATTCTTCTCAGAGTCAGCCAGAGTTTATTGTAATCTACACAGTCAAATGCCTTTTAATATTCAATGAAACACAGATAGACGTTCCTCTGGTAATCTCTGCTTTCAGCCAAGATCCATCTGACATTAGCTAAAATATCGTGTGTGTGTGTGTGTGTATTCTGTATTAAGAACACAGTACCTCTGTCTGATTGATTAGGCAAATTCTTTCCCTGAAGTATATTGTTAATGCACTCAGATGCTAAATAAAAGTTTGAAGGTTCAAATCTACTCAGAGACACATGCTATTGAAAAATCAGCCACTGAAAGTCTTATGGCACACAGTTCTATTCTGATACATGTGGGCTATGTATTGGAAATGACTTGACAACATCTGGAACTACCTCTATGCCAAATGCTCTATTTTATTTTCTATCATCCACATTCCCCACCCTCCACCCCCAGTGCTTAAACCTTGGCTGCAATGTATCTCCTGGCAGCATAGTCCTGCGGAGTTACACTGCTACTCCAACAGCAGCACCCTTAGCTGTTCCACCAATGGCCCTGAGGAAGAAAAATGGGCAATCTTGTATAGCTTTGAAATCAATGGAGAGACAGCTATGAGCCAGTTCTGATACAATGGCAATGAATGAGTGAGTACAAGGGTATCCTAATAGGATGATCCTTTTCAATCTGTGTAACAAATTTATCTGGCTTGACCTGAGCAAGTTTTTCTGTTATCACGTGCTAATTCCTATGACTTTATCCTTGTCCTTAATAGATAAAATCTAAAGTCACACCTTCAATCCCCATTTTTCTTTTCCCTGCTATTTCATTTAGTGGGTTTCTGAACCTTCTTTCCTATTCTTATTTAAATTTTTTTTGCTTTGTTTCATTTTTGTTTTTATCATGCAGGATCAAAGAAATTATAGCCAGCTATTTCAAACACTTTAGTAAGGTTGTGGAAGTATGTTGTTGTGCCATGGAGTCACCTGTGACTCATAGTAACCCTATGTAAAACAGCTCTGAATCCTGCCCTATCATGAGCCAGTCTCACTGTCTCTGACACACCGACATCCATTACCCCAGCTGCTGTGTCAGTCTCATCCAGGGTCTTACTCTCCTGTGTGTTTGCTCCACCCTTCAAAGCTTAATGTCTTTTTCCAAAAACTGATCCCTCCTGACAACGTGTCCAGTACTGTGAAGGTATAAATGGACAAATACATAATATATGTATACACCCACAAATAAGTAAATAAGTGTTTTATCTAGGAACTTTATTATATGCACATCTATGTCAATTGATTATTTTTATTTTTTATCAATTTTAATGTATAAAATAATTTTCAATTCCAAAAATACTTCAGATTAAAATCTCACCTAATGTCATTGGGAAAAGGAGTGGCATCTACTTCCATACATAGCTTGCCTCCGGAAACCCTGTGAACCTGGAGAAAGGATGAAAAGTCACACAAGGGTTGAGGGCTTTCGTTCATAGGGTTACTATGAGTCGCCTATGACTTGATGGTACTTAACAACAACAACAACACAATGTCATAAGATTTAGGGGTACATAAATTTTGGTTAGATTGACTTAGCTAAGTATAGAATTTTCATTTTTTGCCAGACAACTATTTTTTCAGACTGTTTTTTAATTTATCTTGTTCCTTACTCCACCCATCACACCAGGATGTAGGTGGTCATAAGAAGGGAAAATGAAAGGTACTAAATTCAGTCATCTTATCTTCCTAATGTGGTATCATAAAAATACTGAGATAAAATAATCTGTAAAAAAAATCTTAGAACTGAATATGAGGATTATCCAGAGATTTTCAGTGTCCATGCAAAGAATTGTCTTTATGAGAGTAATAAATTATACAATGGCTGCATTTCTTAGAATTAAAAAAAAATTACTCTAGTTCATGGATTCAAATGGAAGTGTAGGATCTCCTCTATATTATGGTTGCAGAAGTACTAGTTGTGAACTTGCATAAGCTTTTTGTGTTCCCTGTTTCTCTTCCCTTCTTTTTATGAATCAGGGGATTAAGCAACCAGCAGAGAAGCAACAGATCTGAGTACACGGGAAATCCAGTTGTTGAAGCTTGTCAAAGGCATACTTTAAAACTATCATCAACTCACTTTGAAAAATGCTCTCCAACCTAAGCCCAGTGTCAGTGAGCTGCAGCAGGTGTTCCAGATGGTGACTTTGAAGGTCCGTGGAAGACATGGAAGTAATTCAAAAGGAAGAGAGCCCTTTTTGTTGGCAGATGGGGAATAAATATTAGGAGGAAGTAGTATTCTCAGTTTAAAAGGTAGATGGGTTGGCATTTGGTGTTCATGCTCAGTTGTGTAGTGACCTGACTAGTGAAAATGCACTGACTTTAAGAAGCCAAATGCCACAATTAAACTGAGAAGAGATTCAAGGGGAATAAATTTATTTGCCCATATGACCAGAGACATTGTGCTTACTAAGCCCACACCAAACACAGTAATATGTGTCTCTTTTGTTTCCAACTAATGATTAGAATAACTTAACAATGGTTAAATTAAGACTTTTATAATAAATCAATTTGACATGTTTCTAAAAATAGCACCTACGTCTTTTCATCAAACATTTAACATAGAAATAGCTTGCATTTAAAAGCATTATAATGAATCCATTGCCCATTATTTCACATGTATACACGTTTTACGTATGTATGGATTTTTCTATATAGTTTGGGTTTAACATAGACTAAAACTCCCCCCTCCTTTTCACACATTGCTGATATAAAGAGTACAGATATAAATAATAGGGAACAAATGATCTCCACCCTAATAAAGATAGACATCTATTAATAGATGAACAGCTTTCAATTCTACAAGAGAGGTTGCAAATAATGTCAGTTTTTCTCTTTATTTCAGATAAAGAATAAATGGAGAGAAAATAATGTAGATCGTTCACCCTACCTATTTACAAAACTCTTCAAAAACTTTGGCTTTAATTCTAAATAATTTCCTTGATTTTTCAAACAACTGAAGAACAGAAGGAGGGTTTTGTGGTAACTTGAGGTATTTTCAAACTGGAATCAATCCCATGTTTTCTACTTTCTGACATACTAACAAATCATTTTTATGAGCCCTTGCATGATTCATTGAGCCATTTGGGAGGTAGGTCAGGGGGTAAGGGTGCCATTTACCAGAGCAGGCTTAAACTGGGGAAGGCAGGGTCAGAGGGGAAGAGAGACCCTCATTATTGCAGGAGGATCCCAGGCCTGCTCAGTGCCTGCCAAACTGTGTTAGGCTCACCCTGGGTGTTTGTTAGCACAAAACACTGAGCTGCAGGTGTTCTGCACTCTACCAAGTCTTCAAAGATCAGTCTTAAATGTTTCTGTTACTATAAAGAGGATTAAAAGGATTTAAAAACATAGCAGCCTTGTCCAACTGCTAGCATATTTGCCAACATTTGCCAAAAGGAAGGGAAAAGGATAGGTAATATCAGCTAGAAGTCCTGGGTGTTGGGGTAGGGGAGATTTGCTCTTCAGATTTCTCTTTTTTCTTTTCCTCCTTCGCCCCCACTCCAAAAAAAAAAAAAAATAAAAATAGCTTGAGTGTTCAACTGGAACTCATTAAGAATTCATGGGGCAGAAAATGTAAGGGGTTCTGGAAACAGGGACTTTGAAAGGCCAGAGTGAGCTATAAATAAACTCTTGCTAATATTCATTTTCCCCCCGGTGGTTAAATACACTTATTATTACACCAGCATGCTAGCATGGAATGAGCCAGGTGATTTTTGACCCGAGAGTCCAGTTTACATTGAGAGGCACTTTGGCATTTATGGACTTGCTCACCACATAGAGATGCCATAATAGCCATTACACATGCTCCAAGAACGCATTTATTCTTCCGGACGCGCTGTGAGTATTGACAGGCATCACCTGCAGGTGAAAGTATGAACACAGGCCATCTGGAACCGTTAGGAACCACTGTTACAGCTTATTGTAAATGGTTTTGAAAATCAAATTCCCATTTCTTTGCTTTCAACTCTTTACTGATTCAATTATCTGCTTTCTCCATAGAGAACACTATCCACAAATTCCAGTGAAAGGTCAGAAAATTAGGGGTTGGGTGTGTGACCTTTTTTTTCTCTCATTGTCATCCATTCAGAACTGACCCATAGCTGATCCTCCATTGGCTTTCTGAGGCTGTAAATTGTAGGGCCACTAGTGGATTTGAACTGCCAGCAAGGCACCACCTTTAAGTTAGGAAGACATTTTTATATAAAACTTCCTAATCTGTCTTGATTTACTTTGTCAGTGATCAAATAGAGATAAAAAGAAACTACTTGCACTATCTCATAAGACTAGACCTTTCTGTAATAGGGATATGGTTGAAATTACTGAAGACTCGGTATTACTAAGTATCATTGAATTGATAACGACCCGTAACAACCCTATGAGCAGCAAATCTGTACCTGTCCCTGCCCTGATATAGCCTTATCATCTCTGATAAATTTGAGACCATTGTTACAGTCAATATGCCAATATCCATCTTCTTGATAGTTTTCCTCCCTTGTGCTGACCCTCCTCCACCTTCTCAAGCATGATACATTTTTCCAAGGATTGAGCCCTTCTTCTAACAAGATCAAAGTGTAGGAGATAAAGCTTCACCATTCTTGCCTCTAAGGCACATCATGATTGCACTTTCTTCAAGGTATATTTGCTTATAACTTTAGGTAGACCACAAAGGCACGTGTGCATGGGCACACACACACACACACATACACACGGTCTTCCATTTTCATTGCATCAAACCTTCATTTTATAGAAAAATATTCACAACTTTGCTGTTATAAGGGGGGAGGTTTTTGAATAACACTGCAGAAAATTTTATGTCAGAGATGAGCCTCAGAGATCCATGGGTGTAGGAACGGTATGCAGAAATTTGTTACTGTTGTTGTTAGGCGCTGTCGAGTCAACTTTGACTTGAAGAAACCTTAGGAACAATGAAACTGAACCTTGGTGTATCCTGGGTCATCCTCATCAACTCTAATATACTTGATCCTACTGTTATAGTCACTGTGTCAATCCATTTCATTAAGACTTTTCCTCTCTTTTCCTGATGCTCCATCTTTCCAAATATGATGTCCTTTTCCAAAGACTGGTCCCTCCTAACAACATGCCAAAGCTTTTATCAGAGTCTTAAATATCTCTTCCATATGATACAGAACCCTAGTGGTACAGAAATTAAAACTATTTAGCTATTAATAAAAAAGTTGGTGATTTTACTTCATCCAATGACCTATTGAATAAATATAGCAGTCTTCTTTTGTAAAGATTTACTCCTTTGGAAACCCTACAGACTGAATCTATCCAGCTCCTAGGGTGACTGTGTGTCTCCATCAACTTGACAGCAATAGATTTAGCCATGAATTTACTGGGTGATTCACATGGCTAACTCACCTGGCTGTTAATTGAAAGGTTAGAGGGTTGAGTCACACAGAGGTGTTTGAGTAAAAAACCTATAGAGCACAGTTCTTCCCTGACATACATGAGACTATGGTTAAGACCACAATCAAGTCTGCAATATGCTGGATAAGACTCTTACATTTTCTCACAGTTATTTAACAGAGTCTCTCTTCTGTCCCATCATACAGAAGAAGGTATAAAACAATGTCTATTGAAAGTGAATTTAAATAATGGACTTAGCACAGTTTCCAATAATACTAAAGAAATAAAGCAATCATTTGATAATGATATTATTTTAAGATGGCACGATGATATGTAAGAGGTACATGAGAAAAAATTGTGGCTAACCTTAAGGAAAATGGGAATCCCAGAACACTAAATTGTACGTATATAAAACCTATACTTGTATCAGGAAGCAGTTGTCAGACCAGAGCAAGGAAACACTGCATGGTTCAAAGTTAGGAAAAAAATGCATCAAGAATGCATCATGTTTCCATACCTTTTCAATCTATATTTAGAACCGATTATTCTGGAATTTATGAGGAAGAATGTGGCATCAGGATTGGAGAAAGACTCATCAACAATCTACATTATGCAGATGACACAACCTTGTTTGCTGAAACCGAAGAGGACCTAAATCACTTTCCGTAGAATGTCAATGACTGTCGTCTTTAATATAGATTGAAGCTTTACATCAAGAAGACAAAGATTCTTACTGCTGGCCCAATTGACAGCACCATGATAGATGGAGAGGGGATAGAGGTTGCTAACAATTACCGCATGCTTGGCTCCACAATCAACACCCTTGGCATCAGCAATCAGGAAATCAAAAGACAAATTGCACTGGGAAAATCTGCTGTCACAGACCACTCCAGAGGACTTAAAAGCAACTATGTCAGCCTAGAAACTAAGATGCTCCTAATACAGACCATGGTCTTCACAATTACTTACATGGGAGAGCTGGACAATGACTAAAGATGACAGAAGACGAATTGGTGCCCTTCAGTTGTGATGCTAGAGAAGAGTCTTGAACATAGCATGGGCCACTAAGAAAACAGATAGGTCTGTTTTGGAGAGGGTAAAACCAAGTTTCTCTTTGGAGGCTAGGATTTTAAAGCTGTATGTCAAATATTTTTGGTACTTGACGAGGAGGGACAGAACATTGGAGAAGGACATCATGCTTGGAAGGGTGGAGGGACAATACAGGATCTATATGAGATTGATTGATACAGCAACTAAGGCAATGGGGGTGTCAGAATCAGTGAGACTGACTCATGACTGAGCAGGCTTCACAGCTGCTGTACATAGGGTTGCTTTGGGTCACAGGTGACTCAACAGCACGTAATAACCACAATAAAGTTACTTTTGAGTTGTTGCTAGGCGACATTGAGTCGAGTGTGACTCACAGTGACCCTATGAATAATAGATATGAACGATGCCCTATCCTGTACCATTTCACACTTCCTAACAGATTAGAGCTCATTGCCTCAGTCACCATGTCTATACACCTTGTCTAGGTTCTTCCTCTCCTTCAATGACCCATCACCCTTCCAAGCACCATGTTCCTTTCAAAAGAAAAGCCTCTCCTAGCAACATGCTTGAAGTATGTGAGGCAAAACCTCATTATCTTTACCTCCAAAGAACACTCTGGCTGTGAGCTCTCCAAGACATAGCTGGTTGTTCTTCTGGGAGTCCATCAGATGTTCAGTGCTCTTCTCCAACACCAGCTCAAGTACACCACTTCTTATTCTCATTCTTATTCATTGTACCGCTCTAAGCTGCATAGTAAAGTGACTGGAAAGTCTATTGCCTGAATCAGACGCACTGGCATCATTATTGCTCAAAAATTTGGATAGGTCCCTAATTGAAGACTTTCCCAGTGCAATACATCTCCTGATTTCATGATTGCTGGTACCAAGGGGTATTAATTGTGTAACCAAGTAAGATGAAGTTACTGGCAGTTTCAGCCTCTTCTCCATCCTATTAGTCCAGTGATAAAAATCTTTGTTTTCTTGACATTGAGATGCAATCAATATTAAAGGCTGCATGCCTTGATTTTCTACAACAAGTTCTTTAAATCATTTTCAGATCCTTCTCACTTTCAGCAAGCAAGGTTGTATTATCTGTATAATGCAGGTTATTGATGAATTTCCCTCTCACCCTGATGCTACATTCATCTTCATTCCAAAACATTTGAGAAGCTAGATTTTTCTACCTTTGAGTAACTTGAGGAAATTTTACACACTAATATGAAAAATAATATGAGATTATATAGAAATTTCTAAAAAATAACATATAATTTTACAAGTGTTCAGACTGAGAAGAAATCTGTGTAAGCTGAAATCAGGGAAAACTCTGTGAAAACATGAACTATCAGTTGAGATATAGGAAATGATTGGATAAAGTGAAGTGGCACAGCATATCAGTGACTTGACGAGTTCTGAAGCTGAGAAGCATCTAGAGATAGGTTTTGTTGGACAGGTCAAAGCAAGATGGCAGTTTCCAGGATGGCTTGCTGTGGACTTTAGATATGATCAAAAGGTTAGAACAAACCTTGATGTTTCTGGGTAGGAAAACCATATGATGAAAAATAACAAAATCAAACCATTTTGGAGGCATTAATTTGTTATCTGTAGCCAGGAAAGAGTAGTGTAAGGAGGGAGTGGAATCAGGAAGCTGAAATGTGAGCTTTGGCAATAAGTAAGGAATGAGGTAATGGGGCCCTACTTCAAGATAGGCATGTTTGTGGAAGGTGGATCCACCTTAATTGCTTATGTGCTACAATTTCTGTTTCCAACTGGAGTTTGCCTTGGCTACTAAACCTCCCTTTCTTTGAAATATTCATTTCAGTCCTCCAACAGTGAAAGGAAGGAGGGAAAGAAGACACAAAAGGAAGGTAGAAAGGTGATTGCTAGGGCAGGGAGGCTGGGACTGTGGTAGACAAATTAGAGTTAAATCAACAGAAGTTAAGGAAGAGGAGGAAAAGGAGAGAGAATATTAATTGGGATCTATTTAACTAAGAAGTAATTTATTTAAAAACCTCTGTGACAGCAGATTAAATGATTTTATTCTGCTATTTACTTAAAAAAATGTCGATAAGATGTACAGAAAAGCAAACACTGCTTTCCTTATTGAACTTCAAGCTCACTCAGAGAAATTCTTTTTAAGCATTTTGGCAAAGAACAAACACAATTTCATATTCTAATTGAACACATACACATATGCAAATATAAATACAAACAAAATAGAAAAAAAATTTAAACCATTTTTACCCTTACAATCCGTAACACACTCTGTTTTCCTCTCTGGTATTTATTTATCCACCTGAGAATGAATATTTGTGACTCACTAAATAATTTATGTCCAAGTAAGCAATCACAATATATGTCTTATACATTATAGATTTCTAGAGTGTAGGATTTGGCCCTCAAATCTTGATTTGAGATTTATAGATTCAGAGACATCAGTGAGATGCTTTAGTTTGTTCTAATTCCCTATTCATCTGTTGTTGTTGTTAAATGCCATCGAGTCGCAGGCGACTCATAGTGACCCTATGAAGGAGAGTCCTCAATGCTTGGGTGCCTAGGGTTCATAGGGTGTCCTGAGGCAAGCTATTAGGGAAGTGGATGTCACTCCTCTTTCCAAGCTAGCTTTAATCTGGGAGCTCCACCCACTCTCTGTCCGTATTCTGTACCTCCTCATCTACCCAATCTAAATCTTTCTCCTCTTTGAAGTTAGAGGAACTGAGTATAAATGGGGTAACTGACTCCATTAAATTGAAAACTCAGTTTCAGAAGCAGATAATCTACTCTCCTAATCATTTTATAGTGACAACATTGTCCCATACTTCATGACTCTCACTTAGGGCATACAGCTCCCACTCAAAGACCTTAACCCAGATACAATGACTACAATTGGTATAGACATATTAATGTCTTGCACTTGTTCTTCATATTATCCTTGGCTCCAGTGGACCTAGGCACACACAGTAACATTCTTTACCTGCAGTTAGCTATAATTTCAAACTAGATGGAATTCTTTCCTACCTTTGAAACGTCAAAATAAAAATAAAAGAAATAGAATCTTTGGCAAACTATGGCTCTTCATTGTTAAAAAGGGGCAAAAGGCAGCCTTAGGCTGGAAATAACTTTTTAAATGCCTGATTTTAATCATGATTCAAATTTTCTGGGTACACTGTGGTGATTACAGTCTCCTTCCTCAGGAAGCCCTTCATATGTGTATATGTATATTTGCCATGTAATGTTCTGGCTAACAGTAAGGAGAACATTAAAGGAAAAGTGAATTCAGAAAATGAAATCAACTTGACTTAAGGGGATTGTGTTTCTCTAAGAACACTACTAGTTATCAATGCTCAGGAAAGAAAAAAAATGTAAAGTATCATTTTAGCAATGACCCATGGATAATAAGAGAAACATATCTCCACTTAAATGCTCATCTCTTAAGAGAAGACTAAAGTTATAAGGTAAAATCTCCTGGGAGCAACTGTTTGTACTATTTCAATTGTCAATCCTCTACTTGAGTAATACTGGTCACATGTTACCATCTTAAGGAGCTCTGCTAGTATAGCTGGTAGCATATTGCACTTCTAACAAAAAGGTCAATAGTTCAAATCTACCAGCTGCTACATAGGGAAAGATTGACAATCTCTTCTCATGCTTTATAGCCTCAGTCACCTAGTTCGGATGGTGATTATGAGTCAGGTTCAACTTGACAACAGAGTTTGATTTTTATTTTTTGTATGACTAGCTTTGGACATTTCTCTGGATACTGGAATCTAATGGAAGGTGCAGTGAATTACTTGGTAGGCCATTGGATTCCACTGGTACAGCCTGAGAATTAGGCCAATAGTTTGTCTGTTCAGTTTACAAATAAAACTTCTCTTGCCAAAAGTTTCCACAAGTGTGGCATATTATTTTCCAGGAAGAAGCTCATGGATGGGATTTTAATTATCTGGATAATTTTGTATTCATGTATAGGCATGACTTTTCCTTAGAATAGTTAGAGCTTCTGTCAGACAATCAAAACAATCTTTGAAAAATTCAAGAATCACTGTATCGGCAAATCTACAACACTCATCAGTGGGCAAATAATGATATCATCAGGCTCAATCTTGGGGGACCACTCAAACCAAGAATTACAGAATATAAACATCATAGACATCAGCTGTGTGTGGCCTCATGAAAAGTGAGTATAAACAGAGCCAAGTACTAGGAAAATTAGGTATGGTTTTGATTCTGTCAAGGTAAATTTCCTTTACCCCTGGCTATCTATTGCATAATCATCAACTCTTAATAAGATGGATTGACATAGTGACTGTACCAATGGCTTAAGTATAATAAGGTTTCTTATGGAACTTTCTGACACAGAATTGAAAGAAAAAAAGTTTCAATATTTTCAATGGGTGAAAGACAAATGTGAAGAATTAAAGAATTCTATAAACAAAAGCCAAGAGGAACTTAAAAAAAATCTGAGACAATGCATAAAAAAACCAAGGCATTAGAAACTGGAAAAATAAGAAACTGCAACCCAGAATATGAATACCAGTGTCTCATATGCTGTCAACATGTTGGAGTGACATATGAACAGAGTTGAAGAGATGGAAAACACAGAATCAGTGAAATAGAGTTCTCAACACTGATCTGTTAGAACAAAAAAAACAGAATCAAAAAGGAAGGAAAAAGAATAAAGCCTAAAAATAATGTGAGACACCATCAAAAGAAATAACATATGCATAATTATAATCCTAGAACAGGAGGAAGTAAAACAAACAAACGAACAACCAAACAACCAAAAAAAACCACCGAGAAAGTTGTGGAAGAGTTACTATAAGAAAACTTTCCATGAATAATGATGAAGGAGAGAATGTATATACAAGAAACTGAGCAAACTCCATATAGAATAGACCCCAAAAGAAAAACACCAAGACATACCATGGTCAAATTTACCAGAAGCAAAGATAAGGAGAGAATTCTGAAAGCAGCTAGGGAGAAATGAAGAGTAACCTCTAAAGGAGAGGAAATACGTCTTTTAACTTCATTTTACACTGTCCAGATTTCACATGCTTTTAAAGCAATTAAAAAAGACATTGACTTGGATCTGGTGATACACTCTAATTATCAAAATAGCATCCTTGCTTTTAACTTTTTAATTGAAATGAGTTTTTTAAATTTCTAGAATATATTATTTTTTAAATTAATTTTAATGAAAGTTTACAGAGACTTAGGGTTTCAAGTCATTCATTGTTGCACTTTTCTCCCTGCCCACCCCTTCCCTCCAATTCACTCTTCTTGAAAAGTAAAAGAAAAACTCTCACTATTATGTAATCCCTCCTCCCAAATCCACTCTACTGTGCAGACTGCATTCTGGACTCGGGTCATGACAATAATACCCAATCATAGATCCCTTTTAAACAGTTTTCTCCCTCATCTGTTTCAATGTAGAATACATCATTCCTTCCCTGTCTTCCCTCAACTTCGATGTCAGTCCCATTTTCAATAGTGGTGCTATGCAATATTCTTCCTTTTGTGACTGAGATATTTCACTCAGCATAATGTCCTCCATGGTCATCCACTTCGCATATTTCATGAATTCTCTGTTTTTCAATGCAGTATAGTTTTCCATTGTGTGAATACACCAAAATTTCTCTATCTATTCATTTGTTGATGGGCACCTGGGTTGTTTCCAGCTTTTTGCAATTGCGAACAAAGCAGCAATAAACATGGGTGTGCATATATCTGCTTGGGTGGTGGTTATGGTTTCTTCAGGGTAAATTCCCAGTAGTGGAACTTCTGGGTCAAATGGTATTTCTATTTGCAACTTTTTGAGGAAGCCCCATATGGCCTTCCATAGTGGTTCCACCATTTTACACTCCCACCAACAGTGAATAAGGGTTCCAGTTTCTCCACAACCTTGCCAGCATTTGATGTTTGCTGTTCTGTTAAATTTTGCTATTTTGACTGGGGTGAGATGATATCTCATAGTTGTTTTGATTTGCATCTTTCTTAGAGCTAGGGATTTTGAACATTTCTTCATGTGTTTGCCATCTGAATGCCTTCATTGGTGAAGTGTCTGGTCATATTCTGTGCCCATTTTTCAATTGGGTTCTTTACCTTTATCTTGTTGTGGTGCTCAAGTATTTTATAAATTACAGATATAAGTCCCTTGTTTGACATGTAATCACCAATTTATCTTTTTTTCCCAATCTGTGGCTTCCCTTTTTACCCTGTTGGAGAACTTTTTGGATGTGCGTAAGGATTTGATTCTTAGAGGGTCCCCTTTATCTATTTTATCCTCTCCTGGTTGTAGATTTTCCAAGATGCTTAGAAGACTGTTTATGTTGTGAATTAGGACTTCTAGGGTTCTTCCAAATATTTCTTTAATGAAGTTTATAGTTCTTGGTTTTAGTCCTAGGACCATGATCCACTCTGAGTTGTTTTTTGTGTATGGAGTGAGATGTGGATCTTGCTTGAGTTTTCTGCAGATAATTTTCCAATTTTGCCAGCACCATTTGTTAAAAAGGCAGTTGTTTCCACACTTGGCTGATTTCATCTCCTTGAAAAAATTCAGTTGACCATTGGTAGATGGGCTGATTTCTGGGTTCTCAATTTTAGTCCATTGATCTATGTGTCTGTCATTGTACCAGTACCATGCTGTCTTGATCACCACAGGAATGTAGTAGGATTTGAAATCAGTGAGTGAGATACCTCCTACCTTGTTTCTCTTTTTAGGGAGTGCTTTGCTTATTCTGGGTCTTTTTCCATTCCAAATGAAATTGGAGATTGCCTTTTCCATCTCATTGAAGAAGGAATTGGTATTTGTATTGGGATTGCATTAAATGTGTCAATTGCTTTTGGTATTATTGTCATTTCCACAATATTCGGTCTTTCTATCCACAAGCAAGGGATATGCTTCCACTTCTCCAAGTCTCTTTTTGTTTCTTGTAGTAATGTTTTGTAATTTTCTTTGAATAGATCCTTTGTGCCTTGATTATATTTACTCCCTAGTATTTAATAATATGTGATTAGCAGTGTGAAGGGTATTGTTTTTCTAAGCTCCATTTCTGTATTCTCTTTATCACTGTAGAGAAATGTAATTGATTTTTTTCTATGTTAATCTTGTATCCTGCCACTTTTCTGAATTGGTCAACTATGTCCAGTAATTTTCTTGCTGTGTCTTTAGGGTTTTCTAAATATACTATCATATCATCTGCATACAGTGATAATTTTTACCTCCTCTTCAATTGAGATTTAAGGAAACTTTATAGAGAACTTGGATTTCCATTAATTCATTGTTGTACATTTTCCTCCCTAGCCTCCCTCCCTCCCAAGTTTGCTTTTTTCTTTGGAAAAAAAAAATTCTTTCATTGTTATATAACACCCCCCCCCACTCCACTTTACTATGCAACTTTTATTTTGGACTCTTGTCATGCCAATAATATCTAAGCCAATAATACCTAATCATATATTTCTTTTATATAGTTCTCTCCCTTATCTGTTTCAATGTCATGTACATTATTTATCACCTCTTTTTTTAGTTTCTCCCCAACCTCCATGTCAGTCCTGTTTTATAACAGTGCAATTATGTAGTATTTGTCTTTTTGTGACTGAGAAATTTCATTCAGCATAATATCCTGCATGGCCACCCATTATGTATAATATTTCGTGAGTTCTTCTTGCTGAAGGTCGTCCAAAATAACACATCATTGATTTCTGGACTCTGGCTACTGTGCATGATAGTTACTGACACAAGTAGAATAAAATTGCTGGCAACTCCAATTCCCCCCCATTCATCATGCTATTCATATAGGAGTCTGGTGGACCATTAGTAAGAAGCTGCACTGAAAACCTGAGGACACATGATTCAAATCCAGCAGCTATTCCATGGGAGAAAGGTGGACAGTCTCATTTTGTGAAAATCCCCTAGATTGTCAGCTATGGGTAATTTCCGACTCAATGTTGCACAATAATAAAAAAAAAGTGTGAACTTTCTTCATACTCATTTAAAAATGCTTAGTGCTGTTAGGTGCTGTTAAGTGGAGCAGTACTCATAGCTACCTTGTGAAAAACAGATCTGAACTCTACCATATCCTGTGTCATCCTCACAACCTCTGACACACTCAAGCCCATTGCTAAAAGTCACTTTGTCAATCTACCTGGTTGAGGGTCTTTTTTGCACCATCCCTCCAACTTTCCAAGCAAAGAATACACATCACATAGAGATTTATTCTAGTAAATGTACTGCATTAGTGGAAGTATTATGTCATATGTGAACCTAGGAACTTATAATAAAATTTAATTTCCTTTCTAAAAAAGCATAAAAAATATTTTAATCTACTTTAAGTGTATACTTCTCAAAAGCATCAATTTCTCAACAGAAGATATGTGAGCAAGAAGTCAGTGGAATGACATATATAAAAAACTCGCAGAACACAATTGTTGACCAAGAATACTGTTGTTGTTGTTATGTGCCATCGAGTCACTTGAGACTCATAGCAACGCTATGTACAACAGCCCTAAACTCTGCTCTGTCCTGTGCCCATTGCAGTGTCTTCAATACACCCATCCTGATTACCCCAGTCACTGAATCAATCCACCTCATAGAGGGCCTTTCCCTCTTGTGCTGTCCCTCCACCCTCCCAAGCATGATGTCCCTCCCCAAGGACTGGTCCCTCCTTATAACATGTCCAAAGTATGTCAGACAAAGCCTCAGGATCTTTGCCTCCAAGGAGCAGCCCGATTCAACCCTCTCCAGGATGAATCTGTTTGTTTTCTTAGCAGTCCATGGTACCCTCAATACGCTTTTCCAGCACCACAGCTCAAAGACATCAAAAATGTACATCAAATATGACAGCAAAATCAAGATATTCTCAGAAAAGCAGAAACTGAGGAGTCTGTAAAAACCCCACCACATTGCAGGAAGTATTGAGGGAAGTCCTTCATACACAAATGCCACACCAAGTAGGATAGATCAAAGTAGTCAGCAACAACACCCACTAAAAAGATCAACAGGAGAAAGCAACTAAATCATAGCAATAAAACATTGCTCCTCAGTAATTACATTGAATATGAATGCTTTAAATGCCCCAGTGAAGAGAAAGAGTAACAGATGATATGAAAGAACAAAACCCATCAATCTAAGGAGACACACCTGAAAAGTAAAGATAAACTTAAAAAAAAAAGGCTGCTGAAAAAATATACCAATCAAATGATAACCAGATGAAAGCAAGAGAGCAATATTAATATCTAGGAAAACATAAAAACAATCACAAAGAACAAGGAAGGAAGGTAACTATATAATATTTATAAGGTTAATAGAGTGAGAGGAAATAAGCATAACAAATATCTACACACCAAATGATAGAGCTGCCAAACACACAAAGCAACTGCTTCTCGAACTGAAAAAAGAATAGACAACATCACAATATTAGTAGGAAACTTCAATATACCACTCTCAAGAAAACATAGGACTACCAGAAAGAAACTAAACAAAGGTGCTGAAGAATTAAACCACAGAATAAACCAATTCATCTCATTCAGGGTCTTCTTCCTGCACTGTCCCTCCACCCTGCCAAGCATGACACCCTCTCCAAGGACTGATCACACCTTACAACATGTCCAAAGTATGTCAAACAAAGCTTCAGAATCCTTGCCTCCA
>NW_006399840.1:12353553-12354133 GCF_000299155.1 Elephantulus edwardii | reverse complement strand
GATGTTGGCACAGGACAGAGCAGGGTTTAGAGCTGGTGTTCATAGGGTTTATATGAGTCTCAGGCAACTCTATAGCACATAACAACAACAACAATAAACAAATATGAATACAAGGAAGAAATGGACAGATACTTAGAAACTCACAAGCTATCCAAATAGAAACAGACCAAAGTAGTACACCTAAACAGACTCATTATAAAAGACGAAGTAAAACAACTAATAATTAAAAAGAAAGATTTTAAAAAACAACAAATTTTACAAAAACAAAAACAACAACAACATCTAAACAATAAAACCAAAACCCCCAACCTGGAGCAGATGGTTTTACTAGTGAATTTTACCAAATATTCAGAGAGCAACTGTCACCAATTATTCATGAAATATTTCTGAAAATAAATAAAAATGAAATTCTCTCAGATTTGGAAGCACATATATCTTTGATGGCAAAGTCAAGTGAAGACACCACCAAAATACTAACCTATAGACCAACATCTCTCATGAACATAGATGTAAAAATCCTTAATAAAATCCTGGCCAATAGAATCCAACAATGTTGTTGTTGTTGTTGTTGTTATGTGCC
>NW_006399840.1:12334256-12351673 GCF_000299155.1 Elephantulus edwardii | reverse complement strand
ATGATATCTTTGACATCCTCCCACATCTCTAAGAGAATCCAACAATACATTAAAAAAAAAAGAAAGAAAGAAATTAGCCATGATCAAGTGGGATTCATAACAGCTATGCAAAGACAGTTCAACTTAAATATCAATGTAATTTATCACATTGGCAAAGAACAGGAACCATATGATCCTACCAATAAATACAGAAAAGGCATTAAACAAAACCCAGTATCCTTTCCTGATTAAAACACTCAGCATCAAAGGAATAGTGAGGAATTTCCTCAACATGGTGAAAAGAACGTATGCTAAACAAAGAGTCAATATAGTTCTCAAAGGATAGAGATTAAAGGCATTCCTTTGGTTTTATTTATATTTTTTTAGGAATTTAATGAAAGTTTACAGAGTAATTTTGATGAAAGTTTTCATTCAGTGTTGCACCTTTCTCTCTCCCCCACCCAGTAAGCTCTTCTCTCTGAAAAGTAAAATTCTTTCATTGTTATACAATCCCTCCTCCAGGTCCACTCCACTATGCAACCTTCGTTCTGAACTCCTGTCATGACAATAATACCTAATTATATATCCCTTTTAAACAGTTATCTCCCTCATCTCTTTCAATGCTGTAAACATAATTTATTCCATATTTCTCAGTCTCCCCCCAACCCTAATGTCAGTCCTGCTTTACAACTGTGCTATTATGCAGTATTTGTCCTTTTGTGACTGAGATATTTCACTCAACATAACGTCTTCACCGATTTTGAATAATATTTAATGAATTCCTTGTTTTTCAAATCAGTGTAGTATCAATCCCTTTGAGAAAGGGAACTAGGAAAGGATGCCCATTATCACCTCTCCTATTCAGTATTTTATAGGAAGTTTTGGCAATAGCAACAAGGCAAGAGATGGAAAGAAGAGGTTTCCAAATTGGAAAAGAGGAGGTAAAATTATATGTAGATAACATGATAGTATACTTTGAAAACCCTAAAGATTCAACATGAAAACTACTGGAAATAAGACAATTCAGCAATGTAGTAGGATGCAAGATCAACATAAAAAATTTGGTTTGATTTTTCTACAGTGACAGAAAGAACACAGAAATGAAGCTAAGAAAGACAATACCCATCACAGTAGCTAATCACATGATTAAATATTTGGGAGTATATCCAACAGTGAATAGGGCTGATAGAAAGAGGATTGATGCCTTTGAGCTCTGGTGCTGGAGAAGAGTGTTCAATATACCACAGACTGCTAGGAGAACAAACAGGTTTGTCCTCAAGAGGGTGAAGCCAGAGTGTTCCCTGGAGTCAAGGATTCTGAAGCTTCGTCTGACATATTTTGGGCATGTAGCAAGGAGGGACTGGTCCTTGGAAAGGGTCATCATGTTTGTCAGAGTGGATGGGAAGCGAAGGAGAGGAAGACCTTTGGTGAGATGGATCGATTCTGTGACTGGAGCGTTGGGAATAAGTGCATTTGAGATGGCTAGGTTGGCACAGGATAGAACAGCATTTAGAGCTCTTGTACATAGGGTCGCTATAAGTCGCAAGCGACTTGATGGCACATAACAACAACAACAACAACAACAACAACAACATTTCCAACTAGATATACAAAATGCCTATACAAAGAAAATTACAAAACACTACCATAAGAAACAAAGAGATCTGGAGAAATGAAAGTATATACCATGCTCATGGATAGTAGGAAGACTCAACATTGTGAAAATGACAATTCTACCAAAAGCAATCTACAATGGAGAAATGGAAGAATACCCCATGTTCATGGATAAGAAGATAGACTGCAGGGTAGTAGGATTAGAGATCAGGGAGTGAGATGCCTCCTAACTTGTTTCTCTTTTTTAGAATGTATTACTTATTCCAGGTCTCTTGACATTTCAGATAAAATTGTACACTGCGTTTTCCATCTTATTAAAGAATGAAGTTGATATCTGTATTGGGATTGCCTTGAACTTGTAGGTTATCTTTGGTAGAATTGTGATTTTTCACAATATTGGGTCTTCTTATGCTGATAACAGCATGGTACTGGTACAGTGTCAGACCCATAGATCAATAGAGTAGAATTAAGAACCCAGAAATCAGCTTATTTACCTATCAACTGATTTTTGACAAGGAGACAAAATCAATTAAGTGGGGGACCTATAGCCTTTTTAACAGATGGTGTCTGCAAAATTGGAAAACTAGCTTTAGAAACTCAAGCAAGACCCACACCTCACACCATACACAAATACCACCTCAAGGTGGATCAAGGATATAGGAGTAAACCCAGAAACTATAAGTTTCGTCAGAAAAAGTTTGGAAGAACTCTAGAAGCTCTAATCTACAGTATTAACTGTCTTCTAAGCATAATGAAAAAGCTACAAACCAGGATAGAATAAAGTAGATGGATGGGACCTTATAAGAATCATATGCCTATGTACATAAAAAAACTTTTCCAAAAGGATAAAAAGGAAACACACAAGCTGGGAAAAAATATTTGACAATGACATATCTTATAAGTGACTCATAATAAAAATTTATAGAATATTCTAGCACCTCAACAAGAAAAAGGTAAAAATCCCAATCTCAAAATGAATTACAGAATATAAACAGACACTTTATCAAATAAGTCATTCAGATGGCAAACAAACATACGAAGAAATGTTCAAAATCCTTAGGTCTCAAAGAGATGCAAATAAAACAACAATGAGATATCATCTCACCCCAGCAACAATAGCAAAGTTCAACAGAGCAAAAACATCAGATGTTGGTGAGGATTTAGAGAGGTTGGAACCAAAACTGTGGGAATTCTAAGGGCACTTGTTCTCTTTCCTACGAGGTCATTTTTAGCAAAATCAACTAACAGCAATGGATTTGATTTTGACCTACTTTAAATGTTTGCAAGATATGTATTATAATAAGATATTAAATATGCATTTAACGTCTATTTTTCTTAAGAAGCAATTAGAATTTTGCTTTTATAGCAATTAAAAATAAATATGTGAATATCATTGTAAGTATTTTTTTGTTTCTACCATTGCTATGCAGCTATTATAAACAATACAATTTATTATTTATTACACACAAATAAAATACAACTTCTAAGAAATAAAAAAGGAACAATCCCTAGTTTGAATATTTACTGTCAATTTAATTAGTATTATAACAATAGATATAGAAAACATTATAGTAGGTATAAAGTGATATATTGATATAAAAAGAATCTTTTTTTATTTTGCAGATTAAAAAGAATAATTTTAAAGTAAATTTTTTTCCTTTAATTTTGTCAGTTAATAGTATCTTTATGTTACAATACATTTAAAGGGACTTACTTTTTACATGTCCTTAAGCCTAATCCACTTGAATTTAAAAAAATACTCTCAAGAACATAGGTTTGAGGCTCAATGTCAAGAAGACAATGATTCTCAATACTGGACCATTTGGCAGCATCAGGATGGATGGTGAAAAGATTGAGGTTGTTCACAGCTTTAGTCTGTTTGGCTCCACAATCAACACTCTTGGCACCAGCAGCCAGGAAAGTAAAAGACATATTGCGATGGGAAAGTCTGCTGTTAGGGACCTCTCCAAAGTACTGAAGAGCAATGGTGTCTCTCTGGCGAATAAGGTGCATCTGATACAGGCTATGGTCTGCAACCACTTGAATTGCATCAGAGAGTTGGACGATGACTAAGGAGGATAGAAGGAGAATTGACACCTTTGAGCTTTGGTATTGGAGAATAGTTTGAGGGTACCATGGACTGCTAAGAAAACAAACAGATTCATCCTGGAAAGGGTTAAACCGAGCTGCTCCTTGGAGGCAAGGTTTCTGAGGCTTCGTCTGATGTACTTTGGTTATGTTGTAAGGAGGGACCAGTCCTTGGAGAAGGACATCATGCTTGGGAGTGTGGAAGGCAGGCACAGAAGGGGAAGACCCTCTAGGAGGTGGATTGATTCGGTGACTGGGGCAATCTGGATGCGTGTGTCGGAGACAGTGCAATTGGCACAGGACAGAGCAGAGTTTAGGGCTGTTGTAAATATGGTCGCTATGAGTCGCAAGCGACTTGATGGCACATAACAACAACAACAACAACAACTCAAGAACAAGGTTCAGATATTGAACACAAAGGATTGAAGATCAGATAAATTGTATGGAATGACTTTAAATATGTCATTCTTTTAAAAAAGTTTTATTTTATATTGGTTGCTTACATTCTTATTCCAGCTCTCTGGTGCATAGCAAGTAATTGTGAAGACCATGACCTGTCTTAGGTGTACCTTAGGGTCTAGACTGACATCATTGCTTTCAGTACTGTGGAGATGTCTTGGACAGCAGATTTTCCCAATACAATTTATCTTTAGATTCCCTGACTGCTGCTAAGAGAAACAATGTATTCAAATTTTGTAAATAAACTAGGATAATTAAAAAAACCAACAACACAAAAAACCAAAACAACTGAGGGGGGGGAAGTGTTGATTGTAGAGTCCAACAAACATTAATTGCTAACAACCTCAATCTCTTCTCCATCTATCATGGTACTGCCAACTGACCCAGTGGTGTGAATCTTTTGTCTTCCTGATGTTGAGCTTCAATCCATATTGAAGACTTCAGTCCTTGACCTTCTGCAGCAAGCATTCAGGCCTTCAGTTTCAGCAAGCAAGGTTGTGTCATCTATATAACATAGGTTGTTTATGAGTCTTCCTCCAACCCTGATACCACACTCCTCCTCATAATGCTCTGACTCCCGAATGATCAGTTCTCCATATAGATTGAAAAGTTATGGAGCCAGGATGCATCTCTGATGCACTCCTTTCCTGATTTTGAACCATGCAGTGTTTCTCTGTTATACTCTGAGGACTGCTACCTGGTCCAAGTATAGGTTTCACATAAGCACAATCATGTAGAATTCTGGTTTCTGATAGACTGTATAACTAATAAGACAAGTAGAAGTTTCTGTTTGCCATTTTTAATGAGAAAAGGGTACTGAGAGACTCATTGTACCAGCAGGGAAATGCTATCAGGGTGAAGAAAGAGAAAGACAGAGACTGCCATCTCCTAGGGAAAATGTATTGTATTTCTGAGATAATTTCCTACATGTCAGGCAGTGTTAGATTTACTTTGACCATTAAATCCACCAAAACAACCAGTTCACTCAGGATACAAAATCGTTTTATATGTTCTTCAATATTTGAGGGATGATGCTCTCTTCTCTGATATGAAAGCATCATCTGATTGCATCAACAGAAGGAAAATGGCATCCATCTTTTGGGGGGGCTACATTTATGATATTGCATAGCATTTTATTTCCTCCCAATGACTATGAGGAGGAGATGCACAGATATATGCAACAATTAAAAAAAAGTAAAAGTATAAAAATAATGTATTTTCTTTATACATCTACAGAATAAAGCAAGTGTAGGTGGTTAACAATTTCACCTTGCTTGGATTCACGATTAACACTTTTGGCACCAGCAGTCAGGAAATCAAAAGGCAATTTGCATTGGGGAAACGGGCTGTCAAAGACCTCTCCAGAGTTCTAAAGAACATCAGTGTCGGTCTAGAGAGCAAGACATAGTCCAGGCCATAGTCTTCTCAATTGCTGCTATGCATTTGAAAGCTGGAAAATGAGTAAGGATGACAGAAGAACCAATACTTTTGAGTTGTGGTGCTGGAGAAGAGCATTGAACAAACATGTTAGTGCTGGAGAGGATGAAATTAAGTTACTTTTGGAGGCAAGGATTATGAAATTCCATCTCACGTACTTTGGGCATCTTGCCAGCTGGGACCAGTTCCTAGAGAAGGACATCATGCTTGAAGAGTAGAGAGTCAGTGCAGGACAGGAAGATCTTGGATAATGTTGAGACAGTTACTGAGTCAACGGGGTCAGCTCTGTCAGAGACAGTGAGGGTGGCTCAGGATAGGGCACAGAGCTGTTATTCGTAAGGTCTCTATGGGTTATAGTTGGCTCAAGAACACATAACAAAACAACAAGAATTTACCACTTTGTCTTATTTATTTATATTGTTTTTTGTTAACTACTGTTGAGTTGAACTGACTTACAGCTGACCTTCCAATAGGCTTCCAGAGGCAGTAAATGCCACAGGAGGAGACTGTACACTTTTCTATTGTGGAGCAGCTTGTTGATATGAACTGCATGCCTTTGTGTTGGAAGCATAACTGCTTAGTTATACTCAGTAAAAATGTACATTTCCCTCCTTGTTAATAATTTATAATATTTCCAAGGTCTCAAAGTGAAAAATTGCTTAGGCAATATTTTCTATATTGATTAAATTCTCCTTAAACATTCTTATCAAGATTCTGAAGCTTACAAAGAAAAAAAATGTATATAATGCCAAATAACAGAATAATCTTTCATATCTAAGTTTATTGGCTCCTTGCATTTACAGTGAAAGACTAATATCTTAAACAAAAAAAAATTTAATGACTCCTTTTATGTTCTCTATATTAAACGTTTTCTTTTATAGTTGTTTCACTTTATAAACTTTAAATTCCTGAAAGAGTTATTTAGTGGTCTCATGATTGTGGCGATTTTTGAAATTAAACAATTAGCATTTATATGTTTTATTTTTTATTCTTCAACTCATTCTTCAACCAGTGTTTATAACATTACAACTCTTTCTGGGAAGTTAATACAGCTCATGTTGATGTTTACAACATATTTTTAGCCTAACCACAACTAAAAATTAGCTGTATCCCTGCCAAAAATCAATCTAAGAAAGAGTAATTGAGCTAGTGTCCTCTTAACATGACATGTCCTTACTAACACATTTTCCTTAATGGTATTGCTCACAGAAAGTGCAATAATGATTTAATAAAATGAAGCGGGCAGACTAAGCTCAATGACTAACAAATGAATAGTTGTTTGCTCCAATTTCTTACTATTGAGAAAGAGCCCAGAATTTAGAATCAGATGACCTGGATTTGAGTCTTTGCATTTCTACTTTTGTAAGAATAGCTCAGGACAAGGCAAGATTAATCTTTTGTTCATAAGGTCATTATGAAGTACAGCCAAGTAGATGGATCTAGCAACAAACAATTCTAGTTTTTAGTTGTGTAATTTTAGAAGGATATTTGTTCTCTCTGAAGTCAAGTTTATTCTTTCAGACAATAGGAATCATAGCTCACAGATCTTAAAGAATAATGCAAATACTATTGATCATGCTTTCTGAGTTCAGTAGGTATGGTTAAGTTGTTTTATTCCTCATAGCCACCACATGTGACCAAGTACATCTACCCTACAGTACTTTCCAGTATCTACCCTACAGTACTTTCCAGTATGATTCTACAGTATCTTTACAGAAAGAATTCCTGATGGTGCATTATTTGCTAACCCAAAAATCAGCACTTCTAACTTGCCATCTGCTTAGCCAAAGAAAGATGTGGCAGTCTTCTTCTATAAAGATAACATCTTTGAGAACGCGTTGAGGGAAATATACTAAAAAGCAGTGGGGAGAATCTACTAAAAAACATTTATGTGTTCAACATAAATGAACACTGGATATTGTAGATTTAGAAAGCATATAATTTCACCTTGGACCCGTGCTTGATTTGAAGTACAAAAAAGGAAGGTCTGCCATGGAGAAAAGTTTGTTAAAAATAGAATTTTGTGGTGGGTATATTGGGGTCTGGTCTAGGGAAAATATTGAGTCCCACCCAATACCCTGGAGATTTGCATTTGAATGGATTTGTGGACCCACAATTCAGTTTCAGTTGAAGAGACTCACACTCAAAAGGAAAAAGAAAAAAAGAAGAGACTTTTGGGTGTGGTGTGTTGCTGGTTTTGTTGTTGTTGTTGTTTGTTTGGGTTGGTTTTGTTTTTTGTTGTTTTTTTCTTTAATAACTGGAACAAGCTGTTTGACTTCTGATGTAGGGGTAGATTATGTCCATCAGGCCCACTTCTAAGACTTGTAGTTAAGAGTATGCTCACTCATAGCAATTACCTGGATCCACAGGAGTGGAAGTGGGAGGAATATAACAATGCAGAAGCAGACTGAGCTTGGAAATGCTCCTTCAGTGCTGGCATGCTTAGATGAGCGCATAAGAAGGGGAGAAGAGGGTGGCTTGAGGCGCAGGGGGTTATAAAGATCCCCAGCTTGTTGAATTGACTTGATCTATTTTAGGGGCTAGGGCTGAGTGAAGAGATCAACAGGTCTGGTACACAAGGAGCAGTGTTGACTCCTAAGCTGATGCCCATTTGAATCTAGCCATGAATGGCTTGATGAGTTGATTAAAACTCAGCCAGATGAAGAGATGTTGATCCATTCTGTGAGCTATGGTGGATTGCTTTAACCTGATGGCTTGCTCTGAAGTGGACTTTACTTATGGATGCAATGCTCAAAGTTTCCAGGTTGAAAAGAGGATCTTTCAGCAAAAGGATCAAGCTTGTTCCCTCAGAACACTGGTTTGATAGGCATGGGCAAATGATAAATCACCTATCTAAAAAGGGGGAGATTAGAGCTTGAAGCATGAATTGGCTGACTTACACACTTTCACACGTAGTTGTTGGTGGGTTGATTGTAAGGCAAAAAACATAAATTAATGAAATCTAATGGAAAAGAAAGACTGAATGGAACACATTGCATGCACATGCATGAAACACAGTGAATATGAATGATAAAAACAATAAGAAAATATATTTGCAATAATTTAAAAAAAATGGCAGTGGGGTTTTGGAGAATTTTTGTAGGAGGAGTTCACCACATCTTAATTCTGCTAGCTTTTAAACTGGGAGGTTCTATTGTCAAAGATGAAGGGGGGGTAATCTCTATTTATTTCTATAGATTATTGATGAAAACATCCTACCTGGATTTGAAATTATATTATTTAAATAATTTTTTATAGTAAAGTTCCATTTTATTCATAAGACTTGTGAGTAGTATTTGGAAGAAAAGTTCAACCAATAAACCTACATTGTTAAATAATTGATTTTCTTTCCTTTCTTAAAAATTAAACAAAAAAACCCCAAAACAAAAAAAAAACACCAATCACTAGGAAAGGGTCTACTCATCAGAAGATGCTAGAACAGAAGAAAATGCACAGGAATTTTTTTTTCTGAATTGGAAAAGATGAGATCATCTGGGATTAAAAAACATTCTATTTTTTACCATATTTGATTCTTCAGATATCTTACAGAGAAAACCCTTTATTGTGGTCACACACCACACATTCCCAATGATGACCTCCTCAATATTGTAATAATGTAGTTTTTTTCTTTAAAACCCCTAGAGAGTTTCTGAATCAGGCTTAAATCTTATGGTTATTTTTTTTATTAAAATTTCCCTCTTACCTCCAGCTTTCTGCTAACTATGAATTTATCTTTATTGAGAAAAATCATTCAAACTTCTAAAAGTACCTGTCAAATCTCTTGTAACTTCTCAGTCATTACCTGAAATAAATACTCTTATGCTTAAGACTGAAAATTTACAATCTTAAGCATGGATTTCCAATCCTATCTTCCAAAGTTCCTTTGAATGGATATTCAACCATTTAACTCTTTGTGCATTTCTAAAACCTTCCTGCTTATTTCACAGATCTGTTACTGTGGAGTCCAGTCCAACCTATAGCTGTATTCCCATATGGAAGCCTCTAAACCATATAGTTTAGAGGCTGTAAACCTACTGAGAGGAGACGGACCACCTTTCTATAATGGCATGACTGATGAATTCAAACCAATGACCTTTTAGACACCAACCAATTTTATACACACTGTGATACCAGAACCTTGTCTAGTTACTAGCTAGCTATCTTACTTAAGGCTATAAACTGAGAGTTGAATTGTCTAATGATTAATTTAATTTATATTCAAAATTAAAACAAACCATTGATTATTAAGAAACCCCTAAGTTGATCCCAGCATCATTTATATAAGTGGCATGTCAACATTTTTCTTGTTTTTTTTTCTCTTAAATCCTAGTGAGAACTTCTGGACAGAAAACAAACCAGTATTTAAAAAAACAAAACACAAAACACAAAAAAAAAACAAACCACCGAACCAAAATAAAACTAGAGTATCAAAATCTTTTCTGAAATAAACTTGAAACAAATTGATAGTTTACTTGATCCAATTCTCTGGTTATGATAAAGTGTGTGGTCATGAACAGAGCAAAGTTAAGTAGACCACCCAGAGCTTAAATATGTGGTGGTTCACTCCTTAAGACCGTATTTCAAAACTAAACCAGTCAAGGAGGCTTCCAAAAACCACTACAATATACATGAATAGAGTGCTGAGCCATCATTTCTAGGAAGAAAATTTTTCTTCAAGTGATTGGAATTTGCTTTTGTTCCCCCCATTCATATTGTATTTCACACATACTAAGAAGGAAATGTTGACTCTCAAAATAGTTAGCCATTTAACCAAGGTCATGTAAAATGAAAAAAAAAAGAAAAAAAATTAAAAAAAAGAGTTGGGATGGTTTAAACATTGTTTTCTTTTTGAATTTTGAATAAGAAGAATTAGACAAGCTCAATAACTTAATTCATATATACTCATTAACAATGAAAATATACCAAATTGTTGGCATTGACAGTTCCAGTCTTAGAAATTAGGAGAAAGAGTAATCTTATTTTTTTCCATATTTAGAAAGCTAGTAAATTAGTAAAAACTCGTTAGTCTTAATTTCCTTTTTTAAAAATATTGTTAACTTGAGTCTTATTCATAGCCACTCTGTGTGTGTGTTAGAGTAAAACTGTCCTTTTCAGCATTTTCAATGGCTGAAGTGTTTGGACAGAAGATTCCTTTTTTCAGAACCATGTTTGAGCAAACGAAACCTTTCAGTTACTATTCTGAAGTTACTATTCAGTTACTTATTCAGTTACTATGATATTGGAGTCATTTGGATAATGTAGGAACTCCATGTGTTAATACACAGTGAATTGAACTAATGTCCTGATGATCTGTTAAAGTGGCTGCAACAGTGGGCGTAAGCACAACAGAAATGAGAGGAAAAGGGAAGGAGAATGCAGTGTTTCTTTCTATTGTACATGAGATCACTATGGCTGGAGTCCACACGATGGGACCTAACAGCAACAACAAATGAACGCTGATTCTTTTTTCTCTAAGAATAGATCAAAATGAACAGCATTTTCTATTGTAGCTTCCCTAACATCATGAGAGGTGAGAAAAGATTGAACTTGTCAATGATTGCATTTAACTTGGATTCACAATCAACAATCATGGTGCCAGCACCCAAGATATCAAAAGACATACTGCAATGGTAATATCTGTTGCCAAGGGACTCTCCAACTTGCTACAGGGCGATGTTGCCAGTTGAAAGATTAAGATGCACCTGGTCTGAACCTTAGTATTTTCTTTTCTTTGAATTACAGTATCTTAAATTGCATTTTATGCTGATGAAAGTTGGACAACAAACAAAAATGACTGAAGAATTGATATTTTCTATTGTAGTGTTGGAGAGGAGGATTGAGTACTAGCAAAAGAACAAAAGAGCTGTCTTGAAGAAAGTACAACCATAGTGCTCCCTACAAGGCAAGGATAGTGAAACTTGGTCTCACATACTTGGAGCATGTTGTTAGGATTTGTTTGTTCTTGGAAAAAAACTATCATTTTGGGAAAGATTGAGAGTCTGAGAAAGAGAGCAAGACTCTTACAGAATAGTTTGACATAATGACTGTAACAAAAGGATCAAGCATATGGGACGTTGTGAGGAGGAAGCAGGATAAGACAAAGTTCAATTATGTTGTTCATACCATTGCTATGAGCTATAGTAGCACTTAATAATAACAACAACAGCCCCTCTAATACAAGGTTGTCAAGTGATACTACCTTTGTAGCTAGAAATAAAAGTATTTTCTCAGTGGACTAATGTACCTATGTTAAAACTGTGACGTTATCTGTACTGGCTTGTGATTCAGTGAAGACTTCAATGTGACATTGATTTAGGAATAGTATGTGAGCTTTGAAATATGTCTGGATAGCTTAAGTAAGGATGTGGGTTATTTTTGCCATTATTTATTGAAGGCCATAAAGAGTAAAGTGCATGCTTATAGCAGGTGGCTACTCTTGTTTTAGTTCTTAAAAGTTGCCATTTTAAGATTTTTGCATACCATGCATTTTCTCTTCTCAGATTATTTACATAAAATAGAATGTGAAAGTTATTTTAGAATTCACATATACATAAAAAAGAAAATCTCAAGAGAGGGAAGGGCTCCAGAATTAATTTCTCAGCGGGCCCTATTTCCTTAGGAGTTTCCAGCTTCACAGAGTAATATTTCAGTTAAGAGTCATAACCAATGTTTGTAAAATACTACAGGATATCCACAAGAAAATGTCTGATACCCCAATCACAAAATAGGCAAAAGACCTGACAAGAGTCTTTACAAAGAAGAACATTTGGATGGCCAAGAAACACATGAGGAGATGCTTCCAAATCACTATCAAGCAATCAAAACATCAATGAGATACAACCTCACACCATTAGCAACAGAAAGTTTCAACTAGATAGCAAAGAAGAAATATTGAAGAGGATGCAAAAAATTTTAAATTTTTATGCACTCTGTTTGATTGTAAAATGTACAACCACTATGGAATGTGGTTTGACGTTTCCTCAAAAAGTTGAACATAGAAATTCCATATGACCTAGTTGTTCCCATTCTAGTTGGGACATATTGTAAGAATATATCCCAAGAAAATTACTCTTAGTAACAGCAATCAAGAAATCAAAAGATGTATTTTATTGGACAAATACATTGTAAAGAACCTTTTTAGAGTGCTAGAAAGCAACGATGTCTGTTTAAAGGCTAAAGTGTGTGTTACCCAACTACTTATGTTTTCATTTGCTTCCTATACATCTGAAAGTTGGACAGTGAATAAGAAAATCTGAAGTGAAAAAAGGCTGAAGAAGAATTTATACATTTAAATGACTGTGTTGGCAAATAGTACTAAATAGATAACACTGAATATACACATGTCTTGGAGGAAGGAAAGCAGTAGATGCAATGATGGTGAAACTTGGTTTCAGATACTATGCTCATGTAGTAAGGACAGGCTAGTCCTTGGGAAAGTATGTCATTCACGTGGAGGGTCTGTTAAAGAGAGGAATATGGAATGACAATATGGAATGACACAGTGACTGCAACAATGGGGCTGAGAATGACAGATGATTGTAAGGATGATACAGGATAGAACAAGGTTTTGAGCTGTTGTTTATAGGATCTTTATGAGTTGTAGATGGCACAAAGATTATTAAGAACAATAATAACAAGAGTTGTTGAACTATTTTGAAGACAATAGCTTATACTGTCCTGTGCTTAAGGATTTCCTGCAAAGAAGCTGCTATTCTCGGATAATGAAAATTAAAACTATTCATTGCCAATACTGATTCATGGCAATGCTTGAGGTCATATTAGAACTGCCCTTCAATGTTTATAAGGCTAAATATACTCTCTTTGTGGAAATAGAACACTCCGTCTTCTGTGAGTTCACTAGTGAGTTCAAAACTCTGATCTTTTGTTTAGGAACCTAGTGTTTATACCACCAGAGTACCTGAACATTATCTAGTCCTAACATTATTGTTTAATGTGATTATTGATAAATTTGCCTCATGTTTTTATTACATTTTTATCCCAATAAATCACTAATATAGGATTTAACTCTGTAGACTTTTCCCCTTTCTGCTCTGATGCTCAACTACCACTCATTCTTAATTTTCTAAGATGTTTAAGGTTTCAAATTCATTGCCATCATATAGAAACCCACGTATAGCTGACCCTCCAGTGGGTTCCTGAAGCTTTAAATTGCTTAGGAGTTTTCCAAGCTTACTAGCTCAGAAAAGCGGGTGGGTTTGAATCTTAGATAGGCACTGCCTTTGGATGAATAATGCAACTCTCTACAGACTGCATCACCAGAGTTCCGTAAGATGTTTGAGTAGGCATGTTTTTAGTCCACTAGGGCACAATCCTGGTTCCTATATCAATTTACAGGCAATTTTATCTTGCCCACATCTGAGTGATGAAGTGTCAAAGGTTCCACATCTGAGAAGGTTCAAGAAGGAGTCTTTGTTGTAATGTGTTACATGTTTGGCTGTTCACCAAAAGGTTATTGGTTCAAACTTACTATGTGATTGTAGGGAGAAAGCAGGAGAAAGATGAACAGTCTCCTCCTGTGCAATCAACTGCCTCTGAAAACCTGCCAGACGGTCAGCTATTGTACTCGATAGTACACAACAAAGAGCAACAACACATTCCTTACAAATTGCACTTGCAGTGTTGCTTTGAGTCAGACTTGACAGCAAAGGGCAAGGAATTTCAATAGTACTAAAAACAACATTTTTTTCCATCCTTCAGTAGTCTTCAATAAACCAACATAAATCTGTCATTGAGTGCCAGATTTTTTTCCCATGTGAAGAATGTTTTGTTTTCCACCTGTTTGAGAGTTTGCTGATTTAGCTCAGTGATTACTAATTCTGTTCTACCTGTCTTTGCAGCGTAACCATGAACTGTCAATGAACAGAAGGAAAATAAGACAATGTACAAGAAGAAGATACACTACCCTACCATGCTACTGTCGTTAAGTACCATTCAGTTGTCTCTAACCCAAAGAGACACCATATGGCAGAGCAGAATTGCCCGATAGAGTCTCTTAGGCCGTAATATTTATGGAAAGGGAACACAGATAGTGCAGTGGTTAAAAAATTGACTATTAATAAAAAGTTCAGGAGTTTAAACCACCAGTTGATCCTCAAGACAAAAGGAGGGGAAAAATCTTCTCCATAAAGGTTTATAAATGTTGAAACTCAGAAAAGAGTTCAATTCTTTCTTATAAAGACACGTTTTGAATGGGAATCCATTTGATGGCTGTTATGGTTAATACTGTATTTTTTATTTTTATTTGTTTACATTTACATCTACTCCCACCTACTCCATTCAACAACAATATCCCCTATCCAGTCCTTGACGTGATGGCCTATATGTCCATCTTTTTTGGCTTCTGTGATTCCTAATGTCTCAAGCCGCTGCCAGTTTCTCCTGTAAGAGCAGTGTCTCTTGACTTCAAAAGTTTTGAACTTCTGCTCCAGGACTGACTTCTTGTGCCTTAGGGCATCTTCTCCTCCACTCATGCTCTCCTAGTGGAGGCTGATAAATCCTATAGATTTGGTATGTAATGTTATCTTCCTGGCCTTCAGCCCTTGGCCCCAAGATTTAAAGGTGGGCTTGACCCACGAGTTTCTGGGATTTGTAGTTGTTCGTACCTACTTGGTATGGGGTGTCCTCTGAGAGATGGCATGTGCTGTGTCCCCAGCTCCTCTCTTCTGCCTCTTGCTGCAATCTTTGTTCCAAGATGTGAAGGCGGGCTTGACCCACGAACTATCAAAAAAAAAACAAAAACAAAAATCAACAGAGAACTGCCTGAAGTGCAGGCTAGATTTAGAAGAGGCCATGGAACTAGGGACATAATAGCTAATATCAGATGGATATTGGCTGAAAGCAGAAAGTACCAGGAGAATGTCTATCTGTGTTTCATTGACTATGCAAAGATATTTGACTGTGTTGGTCACAACAAACTGTGGCTGACTTTGGGAAGAATGGGAATCCCAGAACACTTGATTGTGCTTACGCAAAACTTACACTTGGACCAGGAGACAGTCATCAGAACAGAGCAAGGAAACATTGCATAGTTCAACATTGGGAAGGGCGTACATCAAGAATGTGTCCTATCTCCAAATGTTTTCAATCTTTTTGCAGAACAGATTACCTGGGAGGCTGGGCTCCACCAAACGCTGTCCACCAAGGGTAACCACTAACAGTATTTAGCATCACAGCAAACATGAGTTACCTCTGTACAGCAATGCAAAGACCAGTGCTATACCATCTAGAATGTCTGACTAAAAAAAAAAATTAACAAAACAAACAATTTAAATCAGGCCTGATTACTGCACATTAAAATCATCCACCTTGGGCTTGGTAGCATAACTTTCTGTCCACTAGGCCAACGTAAGCGTCATTGAGTTGTAGACTACTCATAGCGACCCTATGAACAAAAGACCTGAGCACTGGAGGCAAGCCATTTCGGAAGTGGATTCCACTCCTGGTTCCAAGCTTGTTTTAATAGAGAAGCTCCAGCAAACACTGTCCACCATGGGTAACCATTCTCGCATTTGGCACATCAGAGTCACAGTGCTTAGCATCACAGCGACCATGAGTTACCTCTGTACAGCAATGCACAGACCAGTGCTATACCACATAGAAGAATGACAAAAAACAATTTAAACTAATCAATTCAAGTCACAGTCTGTAGAACCAACTCGTATAGATGACTTTCAAACTGGTTTCCAGTGACATGTTGCACTGGAACTTAGAAATTCTTCTTATAGAAGAAATAAAAAAAATAAATAAAATTCCTTGAAACAAATGAAAATTAAAATAGAGAATCCCAAAACCAAATAATGATTTAACTTAATCAAATAGAAAAAGAATAACAGTTTAACCCTTGGCTCTAGAAGAAAGGAAATGATAAGGACAAGAGTCAAAATCAATGAGACAGAAAATAGGGAAAAAAAGGAACACTCTGAGTCATTCTATGAAGCAAGCATAGCAATTATAACAAAACAAAGATATTTCCAACAAAGAAAACTACAATCCAATATCCGTTATGAATATAGATGCAAAAATCCTTAACAAAATCCTGGCCAATAGAATCCAATTACACATCAAAAAAGCATATAAAAAAACAACAACAATTCATTATGCCCAAGTGGGTTGCATAACAGGTATGCAAAAAGGTTTAACATAAGAAAAACAATGTAATTCATCACGTTGGAAAAAAAGCAAACAAAAAGAACCATATGATCCTATCCATTGATGCAGAAAAGATCTTTGACAAAATCTAACATTCCTTCATGATTAAAGAAGAAAAAAAAAAGGAAATTTCCTCAATGTAGTGAAAAGTATATGCACAAAACCAAGAGCCAGTATCATTCCCACTGGAGAAAGACTATAAGCCCATTCCTCATGAACAGGAACCAGGCAAGGATCTCCACTTTCACCACTCCTCTTCACTATTGTATTGGAAGTTGTTGCTATATGCTAATGATATGAAAGTGTAAACAAAACCCCAAGGATTCAACCAAAAAATCTGTTAGAGCTAGTAGATAAATTTAGTACAGTGGCGATATACATGATGAATAGCCAAAAATCAGTGAGATTCTGCTACAGTAACAAAACACAGAAAAAGAAACTAAGCAAGCAATACTATTTATAATAGTCAACCACAAACTGAGATACCTCGAAATAAAACTAACTAGAGACATAAAAAACCTTTACAAAGAAAAGTATAAAACATTGCTGTGAGAAACAATAATTTGAAGCATGCTACACAACATTCTTTGTATTGTATTGTTCATTAGAACATGAGTCCACAATAAAAAAAATATTAAACCTAAGATGATCCAAAACCAGATAAAATTAAG
>NW_006399840.1:12332154-12334156 GCF_000299155.1 Elephantulus edwardii | reverse complement strand
AATAATAATAATAATGAAACAGAATATTTTAGAAAATAACAGGGAAAGTTTTAAAAGAAGTGCACACAACTTATGAAAACAACACTGTGATTTATTACAAATTATAACATTAACAAAGATGTTTTATACCAGTTATTGAAACTCAATGGAAGTGACAAAGAAGGAATTGGACAGCATATAAATAAATGTAGAACAAATAGAAACTCTAAAGAGATGTTACAGTAATAGAAGATACAAGAAAAAGCGTAGTATATATCCAATTGGAGTCCTAGAAGGAGGTGAGAATATAGAGGAGTCCATAGTTACCTTCGTACTTGAAACCAAACTCACTCTGTGACTCAATTTCCAGGCAATATTGTTGTTAGGTGTCATGGAGTTCAATACAACTCACAGCAACTCTATGAACAATGGATCTGGAACTTGCCCTGTCATATGCCATCCTCATCATCTCTGACACACTTGAACACTTTTCTAAATTCTCTGTGTTGATCCATCTTGTCAAGGGTCTTGCCCTCTTAACACTGACTCTGCCTTTCTAGCTATGATTTCTTTCTCCAAGGACTGGCTTCTCCACCCAGCATGCCCAAAGTACGTGAAATGGATTTCCCCTATCTTTGCTTCCAAGAAGCACTCTGGTTTCACTTGTTCCAAGACAAATTACTTGTTTTCTTGGCAATCCATGAATATTCAGTACTCCACTCTAATACAACAAATCAAAGACATTGATTCTTCTGTCATCTTTAGTCATTGCCCACTGTTCAGTTGCAAAGCAAGCAATTGAGAAGGCACAGCTTGAATTAAGCACCCCTTCATCTTTAAGCTTCCATCATTATATAGGTCTATAAGTGTTTCATTGACTATGTAAAGTCATTTGACAACAAATTCTGGTTAACATTGAGAATAATGGGAATCCCAGAGCTCTTGATTTTGCTCATGTCAAACCGCCACTTTAACCAAGAAGCAGTCCTTAGAACATAGCAAGGATAATATTGCATGGTTAAAAATCAGGAGAGATGTCAGGGATCCATGCTATCTGCATACCCTTTCAATATAAATGCAGAACAGATCATTTGAGAGGCTGAGCTTTATGAGGAGGAATGTGGCATCAGGACTGAAAGAAGACTTATCAGTAACTTACGTGATGCTGATGACTCAACCTTATTTGCTGAAATTAAGGAGGACCTGATGCACTTGCTGCAGAAGGTCAAGGACTGTAATTTTCAATATGGACTGAAGCACAGCATCAAAAAGACAAAGATTCTCACTACTGGACCAATTGACAGCATAATAATAGATGAGAAGAGATTGACGTTGTTAACAATTACAGCTTGCTTGGCTCCACAATAAATCCTCTTGGCACCAGCAGTCAGGAAATCAAAAGATGAATTGCACTGGGAAAATCTGCTGTCAGGTACCTCTCTAGTGTACTAAAAAGAATGATGTCAGCCTAGAGACTAAGGTACACCTGAACCAGGCCATGGTCTTTACAGGTATTTGTTATGAATCAGAAAGCTGGACAATGACTAAAGATGACAGAAGAATCCATGCCTTTGTGTTGCAGTGCTGGAGAAAAGTTTTAAACATACCATAGATGTCTTGGAGAGGGTGAAACCAAGTTTCTTCTTGGAGGCTAGGATTTTGAGGCTCTGTTTCACATACTTTGGGTACATGGTCAGGAGAGAACAGTCCTTGGAGAAGAACTTCATGCTCAGAAGGGTAGAGGGACAGCACAGGAGAGGACTAACCTGAATGAGATGGATTGATAGAGTAACTGGGGCAATGGGGGTTGGTGTGTTGGAGTCAGTGAGACTGGCTCAGAACAAGGTAGGATTCAGAGATGTTGTACATATGTTAGAGTCTCTATGAGTCAAAATTGACTCAGCAGCACATAAAAACATAAGATGAACAATAATACCAAGGAAGTACTTACTCCTGATACTAATAAATATAAGTGAAAAAGCAGCATTTTCCTAAGGATAAAGTTCATAATTATTAAATATAT
>NW_006399840.1:12326905-12332054 GCF_000299155.1 Elephantulus edwardii | reverse complement strand
TGAGTGTGTCGGAGACAATGAGATTGGCACAGGACAGAACAGAGTTTAGGGCTGTTGTACATAGGGTCACTATGAGTCACAAGCGACTCAACGACACATGACAACAACAACAATAATATAAACACAAAGATATCCACACATACACATTTTAGTAAAAGCACATAAAAATAAAAGACTATCTTAAAGTTACCGATAGAGAAAAAATTAATTACCTAAAATGATAGGAGAAGTGATGCCTTTAAGCTCTGGGGCTGGAGAAGAATACTGAATATACAAGGGGCTGCTAAGAAATCGAACAGATTTGTCCTAGAGAGGGTGAATCCAGGCTGCTCCCTGGAGGCAAGGATTCTGAAGCTTCGTCTGACATACTTTGGACATGTTGCAAGGTGGGACCACTCCTTAGAGAGGGATGTCATGTTTGGGAGGGTGGAGGGACAGTGTAGGAGGAGAAGACCCTTGATGAGATGAATTGATTCAGTGTCTAGGGTATTGGGGTAAGTTCATTGGAAATGGTGAGATTGGCACATGATAGGGCAGAGTTTGGGGCTGTTGTACACAGGGTAGCTATGAGTCACAGGTAACTCAAAGGCATATAAGAACAACTGAAGAGCAATTATGTCAGTCTGGAGACTAAGGTGTGCCTGATCTTGACATGATGTCTTCTAGCTATTAACCCCTCCTGATGATACACCCAAAATATTTAAGATGAAATCTTACTGAACTTGCTTAGAAGATATGTTCTTGACTCTAAGACAAGATTGTATGCTTTTTTTGGAAGTCATAGGATATTCAGTATTCTTTAAAAATGCCACAATTCAAGGGCATCAATTATTCTTAGATATTCCTTACTTGTTCTCCAACTTTCAAACACTATGGCACAATCAAAAACACCCTGACTTGGGTAAGACATACTTTAACCTCTAAAGTGACACCTTTGCTCTATAAAGTGTAAAAGAGGCCTTTGGCAGCAGATATGCCCAAAGCAGTAAGTCTTTAATCCTTGACTGCTGCTTCCAAGAATTTTTATTATGTTTCCAAAGAACATGAAAAGTTTTACAACTTCACTCTTTTCTTCATCTATCATAATATAGTCTGTTGGTCCAATTACAAACATTTTTGTAATTTCTTTTGCTGAGGTATAATCCATGTTAAAGATTATAGTCGTTGAGCTTTATCAATATCTGGTTTAGTAGGGATAGAAAAAATAAATTCACACATAATAAAAAACAAAATATTTCTAGCAATTGATATTTACTAGAAATATTTATATTTTTCAGGAAAGAGGAAAATTATGCCATAAATAAGACTATAAGTCTAGAAGTAAAATAATGACTAAATGTTAAAAAAAAGTTAAATTATAAAATAACAATGTCTAGATAGTACTGGTGGCTTAATGGTAAGGAGTTGCAGCACCATTTCCAAGATGTTGTTTTTGTTAGGTGCGTCGATTTGAGTACAACCCATAGTGACGCTATAAACAACAGATTCAAACCCTGTACTATCCTGTGCCATCCTTACTTACTTACACACTAAAGCTCATTTCAATAGTAACTGTGTATATCCATCTGGCTGAAGGTCTTCTTTTCCTTCATTGACCTTCCACCTTTCCAAGCATCTTGTCCTTCTCCAAGGAACAGCCCTTCCTAGCAACTTGCCCAAAGTATGTGAGGCAAAGCCTCATCTTCGTTGCTTCCAAGGAACACTCCAGCTATACCATCTCCAAGACATATTTGTTTGTTCTATTGGTCATTCATGGGTTGTTCAGTGCTTTTCTCCAACACCGCATCTCAAAGGCAAGGATTTTTCTGTCATCTCTATCCATTGTTCACCCTTCAGATGCATAGCAAGTGATCAGAAAGACAATGGTCTGAATCAGACATACCTTAGTCCTCAAACTAATATCATTCCTCCTCAATAATTTGATTTCATGACTTTTCATATGAAGGATGTTAATTGTGGATTCAAGTAAGATGAAGTTGTTGAAAGTTTCAATTTCTTGTCCATACATCCTGATATTGCCCATTGGGCCAGTGGTAAGAATCTTTGTTTTCTTGAAATTGAGATGTAATCCACTTTGAAGGCTACATTGCTTGCTCTTCTGAAACAAGTGCTTCAGGTCTTCCTCACTTTCAGTAAGAAAGGTTGTGTCATCTGCATAATGCAGGTTAATGATGAGCCTCTGTTACATCCGGATGCCATATTCCTCTTCCCTAACATCCCTTTCTCAAAAATTAGTTCAACATACAGATTAAATAGGTATGGAGAGAGAATACAACCCTGACACACTCCCTTCTTAATTTTAAACTAAGTAGTGTTCCCTTGCTCTGTTCGCACAACAGCCTCCTGGTCCAGGATGGGTTCCACATGAGGAAACTTAAGTGCTCTGGAATTCCCATTCCTCTCAACGTCAGTCACAGCTTGTTATAATCCACACAGTCAAGCAGCTTTGTATAGACTGTCTTCTGGTAGTCTTTCTTTTCAGCCAGGATCCATCTAACATCAGCAATGATTTTTCTTACTCCACATTTATCAAGCTGAGAGAACTGAAAAATGAATTTTTACCTTGAGTATGGACAAGATATTGTATGATCCAGAAAGCATGAAAAGAAGGTGGAGGGAATATACTGAGTCACTGTAGTCACTGTACCAAAAGGAAATGACTGACATTGAAAACTTTCAGGAAGTACCATATGAGCAGGAGCCAATGGTAATGAAGGAGAAAGTAGAAGCTTCATTGAAAGCTTGGCAAAAAAATAAGGCCCCTGGAATAAATTGAATACCCATTGACTTGTTTCAATTAACATATGCAGCCTTGAATGTACTCAACAATCTATGTCATGAAATTTGGAGGAGAACTGTCTGGCCAAGAGATTGAAAAAGCTCCATATTTGTTCCCATATTTCAAGAAAGGTGATCCAACAGAATGTGGAAACTATTGAACAATTCATGAATATCACATGCAACCAAAATACTGCTGAACACCATTTAAAGATTTTAGAACAGTACATGGATAAGGAACTGTCAGAAGTTGAGCGAGGACTTAAGAGGCTATGGCACCAGGGATAGTCCAAAGAATAATACTGTTGTTGATTATTGTCAAGTTGAGCATGACTCATAGCAACCCTATGAACAAAAGGCTAAAGCCTTTCTATAACTATCATCATTTATCAAAGTTCATAGAGTTTTCAGAAGCATGTTTGTTTGTGTTGTTACTGTCATAGCAACCCAATGTACAAGAGCCCTAAATGCTGCTCTATCCTGTGCCAACCTCGCCATCTCTGACACACTCATTCCCACCATCCCAATCACAGAAGAGTGTTGATTGTGGAGCCAATTAAAAGAAAACTGTTAACTATCTCAATCTCTTCACCACCCATACTGATGCTTCCAATTGCCCCAGTGGTGAGAATCTTCTTTTCTTGATACTGAACTTTGATCCATATTGAAGGCTGCGGTCCTTGACCTTCTGCAGCAAACGCTTCAGGTCCTCCTCAGTTTCAACAAGCAGGGTTGTGTCATCTGCATAATGCAGGTTGTTGATGACTCTTTCACCAATCCTGATGCCACATTCCTCCTCGTACAGCCCAGCGTCTCGGATGATCTGTTCTGCAGACAGATTGAAAAGGTATGGAGACAGAATACATCCCTGATGGACCCCTTTCTTGATTTTGAACTATGTAGTGTCTCCTTGCTCTGTTCTGACGACTGCCTCTTGGTCCATGCTTAGGTTTCGCATTAGCACTATCAAATGTTCTGGGGTTCCCATTTTTCTCAGAGTCAGCCACAGCTTGTTGTGATCCACACAGTCAAAAGCCTTTGTATAGTCAATGAAACACAGTCAATGAAACTCTGGTACTCTCTGCTTTCTTCCAAGATCCATCTAACGTTAGATATAATATCCCTATACCATGACCTCTTCTAAATCCAGCCTGCACATCTGGCAGTTCTCTGTTGACATATTGCTCCAATCGTTTTTGGATAATTTTCAGCAGAATATTGCTTGCGTGTGATAGTGTTTGATAATACACACTCTTTGGAGTCACCGTTTGTTGGAATGGGAACAATTAGTTGCCTCATGAGAGAAAGATGGACTATCTTCACCTTGCAATTACAACCCCTGAAAACCTGCTAGAGGACCGATTATGAGTTGCACATAATAAAAACATAGGGGACCAAGAAAAAGAAGGAAAACATTAATTGGCAGTAACATGTACTATGGTAAGAAGTCACTCAGTACAGAGGTTTTTGATACTTTATATCATTCTAAGAGAGCTGAGATACTTACCACAGATATGCTTTCTAAAGAATACATTCATGGTAAAATTTTAAGACAACCATTAAAGTAGTAGAATGAGAGTGTATATTTTTAAATCAGAAGAGAAAGAGATGAAATATAAAATCTAAGCAAGTAAATGAAAACATTAAAAAGCAAAAAAGGCATAGAAAAAAATATACATGATACACACACACACACACACACACACACACACATATTCCATAGGCTCTTGCTCTTATATTGTTTCATTAAATTCTTCTGTATCTGCCAATTCCTTTCAATACAGTGACTCAGTATATTCTTTCCATCTTCTTTTAATACTTCCTGGATCATTTAATATTCTACCTAAAGCATCCTTGATTATAGAAACTCGAGATTTGAATTTTTTCTTCAGTTCCTTGAGCTTAAGAAATGCTGAATGAGTTCAGTCTTTTTGATTTTCTGACTCCAACTCCTTGCACATTTCATTGTTATATTTTACTTTGTCATCCCGCGCTGCCTTTTGAAATCGTCTATTCAGCTCATTAGTATCTTGAATTCTTCCTTCTGCTTTGGCTTCTCTGCACTCCAGTGCAATATTCAGGGTCTCTTCTAACATCCATTTTGGTCTTTTCTTCCTCTTCTGTCTTTGCAATGATCGCTGGCACTCTTCCTGGATGATACCCTTGATATCCTCCCACAGCTCATCTGGTGTTCTCTCATTAGTGTTCAAGACCTCAAACCTGTTCCTGAGATGGTTCGGAAATTCAGGTGGAATAGACTAAAAGTCATATTTTGGTTCCCATGGATTTGGTTTAATTTTCCTCAGCTTCAGCTTGAATTTGCATATGAGTAGTTGGTGGTCTGTTCCACAATCAGCTCCTGGCCTACTTT
>NW_006399840.1:12319039-12326415 GCF_000299155.1 Elephantulus edwardii | reverse complement strand
ACTATTCTCTCCCCCATAGACTTCAATGCCGTAAACATATTTCATCCAGTTTTTCTCAGTCTCACCCCACCCCAATGCCAGCCTCATTCTACACTTTTACAGGGCTGCTATGACCTGGTCGCCAGAGAGAGCATGGTGCCCTGTGCGCGGGTGTTGTGGCAGTTTTTGCACGTGAAGGACTACTCTGCCTCCAGGAACCAGGCAAGTCAGGCTTGGCCTAGGGTTTAAGGCAGCAGGGAGCTTCAAGCCCAAAGGGGCCCTTGGGCCTGTCTTTCATTGTTCTTGTTCAGGCATTCCTCTATGTCGTATAGCCCTGGTGTACAAGTTGCCGTACTGTGGTCACTTGTGGTTGCTGCGATGCTGAACACTTTGACACTGATGTGTTAAATGCGTTAATGGTTGGCTACCCATTGCTGACAGAGAATGGGGTAGAGCTCCCCAATTAAAACAAGCTTGGAAAGAGGAGTGGCATCTACTTCCATAGTAGCTTGCCTCCGGAAACCCTATGAATCTGGAGAGAGGATGAAAGGCACCCAAGCATAGAGGACTCTCCTTCATAGGGTCGCTGTAAGTTGCCTGTGACTCGACAGGCACTTAACAACAACACTTTTCCAAGTATAATATCCTTTTCCGAGGAGTAACTACATGCTACCTGCTCAAAAAATGAGAGGCAAAGCTACACCATTTTTTCCTTCAAGAAGTATTGTGGCTACACTTTCCCCAAAATATATCTAGAAAGTTAAAAAAATGAAAAATGCAGAGGTTGTCTATTTTTGTTTATCAGTTTACCACAACCTCTTTTTGTTTCAGTTTTCACAAAGCAAGTATAAGATTTTTTTAAATCTATTCCAAGGTAATCACCCTTATTTCCATTACTCATCATATAATCACAATTTAGTTAAATAATCACTTCCAGCCTCAATTTTTCTATCTATATAATAGAAATAATAATAGCATTTACTTGTCTTCACTGTGGGAATTACATAAAATAATTAATATAGGGCACACAGCTGTATAGTTCATAACATAAAATAAACATCCAAAATCAATTACTAATACTATCATGAATCACTTCATTAAAAATATAAGGAATAGTGTCAACATGAATATTTTTTCTCTATTAATTAGAAGAAAAAGCAAGCTACATCTTACACAAGGTGACCATATAGAATTATTTTTATTTCCCTCATTATTTTGCTATGTACCTAAATGTCTTAGTGGATTAATATTTTACTGTGTGGATGCTAAGTCAAAGGTCAGGTTTAGAGCGCGAGGGCGACGCAGCATGAGGGCGAGGCCTCCAGATGGGGGAACGCCGTGAGAGGGACCTGGAAGAGACCCGGGAAGAACAGGCAGCCACCTACCGCCGAACTCCAGAGGAGCGAAGACTGTGAGACCCCAGAGGAACGAAGACTACCGGACACTGTGTGACCCCTAACACACAGGGTGCTGCTGCATAAACCCCCAGCAGCGCCCAAGCCCCGTCCCCACCTCTTGGTAACAGTGTCCAACCCCTGCGCTCCTTGCCCCCTAGTCCCTTGCTTTCCTCCCCTTCCCCCAGCCCCCTTGCAGCTCCACAACCACACATCTCAACCCCCACCACAGCCCTGTGACCTCAGGGCACCATCTTGGATCCAGACATCACCCGGAGCTATCAGGCGAGCTGTTGAGGAACTAACCTGGCAGGAGAAAGGCCGGTTGCAACACCCTCAAGATACATCTTCAAGGATACGAACATGTATGGCCAAGCACAATCAATAAGAGTGCATCTAAATTCCAAAATCAATCTCCATAACAGTCTATATGTTTCCTACTGCCAAAGGGGCCCTTTAGAGTAGTGAGAGAAGATCTTCACCCTGAAACCCACAGCGTCCCTTTTCAGCAGGAAGTAGCTAAGAGAATACGTCATCCCCTTTTCCTTATGAATCAGGGTGAAGTATCTCTCAGGGAGGAGTGATAGGGAATGACAAAGGACACACTGACAAAGGAGATTAATTAGAACTGACTTTGACAAGCACTGTGGCAATTGGACATTTAAAACAGACATTCGGATGGCGAGGAAGAAGAACAAACTGGGGAGGAGGGTGGAGAGAATGGTGCGGCAATGAAGGAGTGAAAGCCCAGAATCCCTGTGAGTGTTCATTGAAACTAATAAAATTTAATAATAAAAAAAAAATTTTAAAAAAAGGTCAGGTTTAGGTTAAGTTTAAAATCAGTAACTTTTCTGTTAGAGGATCTTTAGAGTTCCACAACTGTAGGACTGTAGCCTAAAAAATCTATGACTTCTGAGAAACTCTGTTTTTCACTCTGTCATCTATGGTTGCAAGTATAAATTTTAAAAACTGCAAATGGAACACCACAATCTCCACCACCAACGAAAAAATATGGCAGACATTTACCAGAGATAATTAATAAGAAATCAGGCATAGAATAGCAAAACCATATTATTTCTTTTATTTACTTGGAATTTCCAAATTTCTGGTAGAATCCTCAACCCATTCTTTTAAATGTCTGTTTGGAGAAGTATTTCAGATTCTAGGGTGCTGCATCTGGACTCAACTCACAATCTAGAATGATTTATTGATTACAATGACTTCTCTGTGTTATTTTATTTCAAACTAAGTTTTTTGAGTCTAAATCACAATATTCACAGCAATGAAGACAAACACAGAAATAATTTTGAAGAGTCACAGACTATTGAACAGCAACTAGACAGTAAGTTCATTTGAAGTGGGACAGCTGCAAGTGTCAGGGAAAGGAATTGATGAGCATTTTTTGGTGTAAAACAAAGAGCCTCTGTAACACTTATAATCTTTTAATATCTTTGTCACTCTGCTGCCCACATATTCTTTCAATTTGTGTTTAAGTATCCAAACTTAAAAAATTAGAATCCAGCTGTCTCCAAGATTAACTAGTATCGAAGTGGCAACCTCAGTTCTTACTCAGAGTTTTAAAAGAAAATTTCTCAGTAAAGGTTGGAATGTAGAGAACAAGTAAACATACATCCTCTAGATACAGCTTGGCCACAATGTGCTCAGAGGAGACAGAAAACTCTAGAAATCTACAGAGAGTACGACCATCAAATATTTCTCCCAATTTACTCTTTGGGATCATTCAACATTTCTAAATTTTTTCCTTTTACAAGTATAGCAAAAGAAAAATTACAAAATAAAAATTGTCCTTCGTATGTCTATTTTACAAATTTTAAGACGTTTTGGTAGATATATTAATTACACAGCCCTGTTTTTGCACAAAACCATCTCTTTTCTCATGAAAGAATGTCATCATGTGACTAGGAAGTGTGAGTTAACTGACCTGAAAATTTTTTTCAGCTTGGTTTAATTTGGAGAATGAGAACTTTGTAATCCAAGTTTAATTAAAAACAATTATGGTTAAGAGATAAATTAATTAAGACAGAACAGGTTCTACAAATAATCAAGAGAGGAAAATATAATTAACTGCCAAATTTCCAGGTTATTTTGCTGATCAAGAATTTGCAAATACATATAAATTTTCAATATGCCTGATGCTTACAACACAACAACTGTTGATAACCTATCTCTTAATGTTGAAAAGCAAATGATAAAAAAGTCATTAAACTTGCTATTTATCTTTGATGCTTTTGCCAAGAACAATTATCTTTTGAAAAATTAAAAAGTAATTCTTTTCTTTTTTGTTTTATAATTGACTTGGAATATCAGTATTCTGAAGTCTTATAAATAAGTTTGGGTAGACCAGCAACAGTTTTAAAGATTGCCCTACTAACAATAGCTCATTAAGAATATGCTTCTTGACAGCTCTTGTGGCCCAGTGAAAAGAAGCTGCACTGAAATTCCAGAGGTAAGTAGTTCAAATCCATCAGATGCTCTGCTGGAGAAGGACGGGCAATTTCCTCCAGTACCAGTCAGATCCGATTTGTATAAACCACATTTTTATTATTCATTATTAATCCTCATTACCAACTACAGTGTCTGTCCTAAGTATATATACTTGCCAAAAATCCAGAGAGTAAATCAATGAGAAAGAAATTAATACATAAGTAAGATTCAGACTTACGATTTACTGCAAGGGGTAGCAAACAGTTTTATTAAAGGGCTAGAAAAGAAATATTTTAGACTTTGAAGAGTGTATATTCACTATCACAGCTCTGCTGTTAATAATGAAAGCAGAAATGTTGTTGTTGTGTACCATCGAATCAGAATTGACACACAGCTGACCCTCTGGTGGGTTTTCAGAGGCAGTTAATCACGCAGAAGATTGCCTATGCCTTTCTTGTGGAACATCTGGTGGACTCTGACTTGGCTTTGGCATTATAGCATAGTTTTTTTACCACCTGGCCATCAGAGCTCCCTGAAATCAGCAATAGACAAAATATAAATAAATGTCTATATTCCAATAAAATTTATTTTTAAACTGCTAGGATGAATTGTGACCATAAACTAGAGTTAACCATTTCTGGTATCTTGTATATGAATTTCTGGGGCATTGGGGTAAATGAACTAATCTCATCTTTGACTTTGGTTTTTCTCTTTTTTATTTTTACAGATTAAGAATGTATTTATTCATTCATAAATTTCTTAAATAAAGATTAGTCCTAAAGTGCGGATAGGTCTTTTACTCTTAAGAGACTTTTAGAATGATATTTCTTATTCCAAGCACATCAATTAAATAAGCCCCACATCCCCAGGATCAGGTTAAGAGAAAGATAAATAGATGCTAGCAATATTACATCAAGTAATAACTCCCCATAAATAAGAACCTTTTAGAAATGATGAAACATTTAAAATATTTTAGCTTTCTTAAAAAAAAAAACCCAATATGTGAACAATTGTTATTGTTAAGTACCATCAAGTCAGAACTGACTTAGAGCTGACCTTTCAATGGGTTTTCAGAGGCAAAAAAAATGGCACAGAAGTAGATTGTCCATCTTTATCCAGAAATAATTGGTGAATTAAAACAGTCTGCCCTAGGGCTGGTGGCTAAGTGGCAAGGAATTACACTGCCGACCCGAAGATATGCAACTTGAATCCATCAGCTGCTACACAGGAGAAAGATGGGCACTCTCCTTCCACGCAATTCATTGTCACTGTAAACTAGGTGAAGTGTCAGTTACGAGTCAGTTCTGATTTGATGGTACAGAGCAAAAAGTTCCAGAGCTTCCTACATTTAAAACAAAAGAAAAAAGGTGCCCTTGACTCATTGCAATCTGTGATGATTTTGTATATCAGAATAGAACAATGCTCTATACAGTTTTCGATGACCAATATTTAGGAAGTATATCACTAAAACTTTTTTCAGAAGAATTCCTTGGTGAAATTCAGGCACAACACATATTTCAATGGGAAGATGATCTTTCCTTAATTTATACACACACACACACACACACACACACACACACACACACACACACACATATAACTTTAAGGGGAATGGGAATCCCAGATCACTTGATTGTGTTTATGTGAAACCTATTCCTAGGTAGCAGTCCTCAGAACAGACAGGGAAACACAACACGGTTCAAAATCAGCAAGAGAGTGCAAATATCAGGGCTGTGTCATGTCTCCATACCTTTTCAATTTATATGCAGAAGAGATCATTCAGGAGGCTGGGCTTTAAGGGGAGGACGTGGCATCAGGATTAGAGGAAGACTCATTAACAACTTATGTTATACAGATGACACAATCTTACATGCTGAAACTGAGGAGGATCAGAAGTGTTTGCTGCAGAGGTCAAGGACTGTAGTCTTCACTATGAACTGAAGACTCTCACCACTGGACCAATAGGAAGCATCATGATGGATAGAGAAAAGAATGAGCTTGTTGACGATAATAACAGCTTCCTTGTCTTTACAAGCAACACTGTCGGCATCAGCAGTCAGGAAATAAAAAGATTAATTGCACTTGGTAAACTTGCTGACAGAGATCTCTCCAGAGTACTGAGAAGCAGCAATGTCAGTCTAGAGACTAAGGTGTGCCTGTTCCAGTCTATAGTCTTAGCGATTACTTGCTATGCATCAGAGAGCTACACAAAGACAAAAAATGACAGAAGAATTTATTTCTTTCAGTTGTGATGCTGGAGAAGAGTCTTGAACATACGATGGCAAGCCAAGAAAACAAATACGTTTGTCTTGGAGAGGGTGAAATCAAGTTTCTCTTTGGAGGCTAGGATTTTGAAGCTCCATCTCACATACATTGGGCATGTGGCCGGGAGAAGGACATTATGCTTAGAAGGGTGGAGGAACAGCAGAGGAGAGGAAGACCCTGGAAGAGATGGATTAATACAATAACTAGGGTGATAGGGTAGGTGTGTCATAGTCATTGAGACTAGCTCAGGACATTGCAGGTTTCAGAGCTGTAACTATAAGTCACAGGAGACTTGATGGTACATAAAAACAACAAAATAAATAATGTATAAATAAATAAATTTTTATATATAAATATAAATAGGTGGCCTAGTGGTATAAAGCTATACTGTAATACTGTACTCTGTGGGAGAAGGATGGGCAATCTCCTACCGTGCAACTAACAGCCTCATTTGCTGTTACGTGCTGTCAGGTCTCTTGCACGCTATATGCACAATAGCTCTGAACTCTGCCCTATCCTGAGCCAATCTCACTATCTCTGACACATCCACCCCCATTACCTCAGGAATTGTTTCAATCTATTTCATCAAAGATCTTCTTCTCCTGTGCTATTGCTCCATCCTTTCGAGCATGATATCCTTTTCCAAAGACTTACCTTCCTGTCAACATGCCCAAAGTGAGATGGAACAATAAAATCCTCTCCTCTAAGGAACAACTTAGTTTTAACCTCTCCAGTGCAAAGCTGTTCTCTTGAAAGTCCATGGTGTGTTCAATACTCTTATCCAGTACCACAGCTCAAAGGCATCATTTCTACTTTTGTCACTTTTATTAATTGTCTTGCTCTCTGATGCATAACAAGTAATTGCAAATACCGTGCCCTGCATCATAGTAGTCTCTAGACTGACATAGTTGCTCTTTAGCACTTTGAAGAGGTCCCTGATGGCTAGTTTCCTACTGCAGTTCACCTTTTGATTTCCTGGTTGCTGGTACCAAGAGTTTTGGTTGTGGAGCCAAGAAATCTGACATTGTCAGCAATCTCAATCTCTTCTCCCTCTGTCACGGTGCTGCCAATTGCCCCAATGGTGAGAATCTTTGTCTTCTTGATGTTGAGGTTTCAATATTTATTAAAGACTACAGTCATTGCAGCAAATGCTTCAGATCCTCCTCAGTTTCAGCAAGCAAGGATTTTAAATCTGCATAATACTAGCTGTTGATTTGTTTTCCTCCAATCCTAATGCCACATTCCCTCTCATAGAGTCCAGCCTCCTGAATTATCTGTTCTCTCTCTCTCTCT
>NW_006399840.1:12307339-12317961 GCF_000299155.1 Elephantulus edwardii | reverse complement strand
GTGTATTTGGCGCAGGATAGAGCAGCGTTTAGGGCTGTTGTGCATAGGGTCGCTATGAGTTGCAAGCGACTCGACGGCACATAACAACAACAATATATATATTCTGAAAAGATATGGAGACAGGATGCAACCTTGTACATTCTTTTCCTAATTTTGAACTATGCAGTGTTTTCCTGTTTTGTTCTGATGACTGTTTCCTTATCCAGATATGGGTTTCCCATAAGCACAATTTGGTATTCGGGGATTCCCATTCTTCTCAATGTTAGCTACAAATTGTTATGATCCATTAGCTCAATTGTCTTTGATTAATCAATGAAACACAGACATACATTCTTCTTGTACTCTCTGCTTTCAACCAAGATCCTTCTGACATTGGCAATAATGTCCCTCGTGCCATAGCCTCTTATAAACTCAACTTGTATTTCTGGTTGTTCTCTGTGGATGTACTGCTCCAGCATTTGGATAATCTTCAGCAAGGTTTTGCTTGCATGTAACATTAGTGATGTTGTTTGATAATTTTCACACTGTCAGATACCACCTTTTCTTGTAATGGGAATAAATATGAATCTCTTTCAGTCAGTTATTCTCCAGATTTCCTGGCGCAACCTGGTGAGAACATTCAGGGCAGTGTCAGTTTGCTGAAATACATCAATTAGTATTCCAACCATTCCTAGGGCCTTGTTTATGCTGAATTCTTCATAGCAGGTTGAACTTCTTTCTTCATCACCATTGTCTCTTGGCCATATGTTGTTCATGGAATTCTGTGTCGGCAAATACTTTTTGGTACAGTGACTCTGTGTACTTCTTAATATTTTTTCATGCTTCTTGTGCCATTCAGTTTCCTGCTTACGACATCTGTAAGTATTGCAACTTGAGGCTTGAATTTGTCCTTCATTTACTTCAGCTTAAGCAATACTGAATGAGTTTGTCCTTTCTGAATTTTTTGACTCAAGCTCTTTGCACAATTCATTATAATACTTTTCTTTGGCTTCCCAAAATGTCCTTTGTAATTTTATGTTCAGCACCTTAATTTCCTGAAATCTTCTCTTTACTTTGGCATCTCAGCATTCTAGTGCAATGTTGAGAATCTGTTCTGACATGCATGTTAGTTTCTTCTTTCTCCTTTAACTTTGCAATGACCTTTTGCAATCTTCATGGATGATATTCTTTTTATATTCCACAGCTTATTTGATCTTTCAATCCATGTTCAAGGTCTCAAACCTGTTCCTGAGATGGTTAATAAATTCAAGTGGGATAGATTCAAGATCAAATTTTGGGTTTTCTGGATTTTTTTAAATATTCTTTAGCTTCAGCTTGAATTTGCAAATGAGTAATTGATTGTTTATTCTGCAATCAACACCTTGGTAGTTTTCACAGCTAATATTGAGCTTCTCCTGGAATTCCTTCTACAGATACAATCAATCTGATTCCTGTGTAGACAATCAGGTGAGATCAATACATATAGTCATTATTTATGTTTCTTATAAGAGATATTTTCAATGAAATATTATTGATTGTACAAAATTGTATCCTTCTCTCTCAAGCCTCATTTCTGTCACCAAAGCCATGTTTCTTCTTTGTTCCTGACTTGCATTCCAGTCACCTGTTATTATTGGTGCTTTTTGGTTGCATGTTCAGTTGATTTCTGACTACAAAAATTGGTAGATTGGTAGAAATAATTCTTCCTCTTTGGTTCCGGTTTGTTGGTGTATATATTTGAATGCTGGTAGTACTAACATGTCTTTCATGTATATGAATGGATATTACCCTAATGCCCACAACAGTGCATTTCAAGATGGATCTAGAAATGGTCTTTTAAACTATGATTGTCACCCCGTTTTTCCTCACTTTTTCACCTCTATTGTAGCAAATCATGTAGTTGTCAGATTCAAAATGTCCCATGCCAATCCACCCGTTTCACCAATGCCTAGTAAGTAAATATTTATTAATAAAATTTCTTCCTTAACAATGTCAAGTTTTCTTCCATTTATACTTGCCACATCCATGTTCCAATCACTGGTGTCTGCTTACAACTATTCCTCCTCCTTTGTGTTTCCCATTATAGGGACTCAGTCTCTGGAACCTATTCTGCTAGTCTGAGTATGCTCTATTGTACATAGGGTATTTATTTTTCTCCCCAGTGGCTGCACACCAGGAGGGCTTCTGGGTAGATCTTACAGCCAACATCAAAACACTCTATGTACTCTCATTTCAGGTCACTGAATGTGTCACAAAAGTCAGAGAGATAGATATATTCTTCTGGTTGATTGGAAATAATGAGAGAACAGTTCCGCAACTTCCAGGAGCCACTGATATGAGGTGTTCCGAATCACAGAAATCCTGATGGCTTGAGACTTAAGCTATCATATCAAGGGCTGGTCAAGGGGAGAGAGGTGTTGAATGGTGTAGGCGGAAATAGGAAGGGAAGGGATACTGGTGGAGTAGGGAAAGGGGTGGGTCAAAATACATGTGACAAGAGGGGGTAGCAACATTGACTCTATCGGTCATTTTTTTAATTGGGTAAATATCTTTCATCTGCTCTTTTCTGTAAAATGCTTGTCTGTCAGATACCTTACTAAATACTTACGGAAAAATCTATATATTTCTAAAACACAATGAATTCTACCTAGCTCTCAGATGATCCCAATACTGTTTTTTTTGTGTTAGCTATTTTTCTTTGTATTATCTTCCTTTTAAATAACACATTAACAGTATATGAATATTTAGTGTCTTTCCATTTATCTTTGTGTGGATCATAACAAACTGTGGCTGACTCTGAGAAGAATGGGAATCCCAGAACATTTAATTGTGCTAATGCGAAACCTGTACATGGATCAAGAGGCAGTAGTCAGAACAGAGCAGGGTAACACTGCATGGTTCAAAATTGGGAAGGGTGTACGCCAGGGATGCATCCTGTCTCCATACCTTTTCAACATGTATGCAGAGCAGATTATTCGAGAGGCTGGGCTCTATGAGGAGAATTGTGGCATCAGGATTGGTGGAAGATCTATTAACAATCTCCGTTATGCAGATGGCACTACCTTGCATGCTGAAACTGAGGAGGACCTCATGCACTTGCTGCGAAGGGTCAAGGACTGCAGCCTTCAGTATGGACTGAGTCTCAATGTCAAGAAGACAAAGATTCTCACCACTGGACCAATTGGCAGCGTGAGGATGGATGACGAAGAGATTGAGAGTGTTCACAGCTTTGGTTTGCTCGGCTCCACAGTCAACACTCTTGGCACCAGCAGTCAGGAAATCAAAAAGCGTATCGCAATGGGAAAGTCTGCTGTTAGGGACCTCTCTAAGGTACTCAGAAGCAACAGTGTCTCTCTGGAGACTAAGGTGTGCCTGATACAAGCCATGGTATTTGCAATCGCTTGTTATGCATCAGAGAGTTGGACAATGACTAGGGAGGACAAAAGGAGAGTGGATGCTTTTGAGCTGTGGTGCTGGAGAAGGGTACTGAATATACTATGGACTGCCAGGAAAACAAACAGATTCATCTTGGAGAGGATTAAACCAAGCTACTCCTTGGATGCAAGGATTCTGGGGCTTCATCTGACATACTTTGGACATGTTGCCAGGAGGGACGGGTCCTTGGAGAGGGACATCATGCTTGGGAGGGTGGAGGGACAGCGCAGGAGGGGAAGACCCTCTATGAGATGGATTGATTCGGTGACTGGGGTAATCGGGATGGGTGTGTCAGAGGCAGTGCGGTTGGCGCAGGATAGAGCAGGGTTTAGGGCTGTTGTGCATAGGGTCGCTATGAGTCGAAAACGACTTGACGGCACACAACAACAACAACAACAACAATATTAAGTTATTCTAGCAACATTTTTATTTTATATGATTGTATGAAAATTCTTCAAATTTCCCATATGCCATTCTGGCCAGAGTAATCACACATGGATTCAAAAGCCGGGCTTTGGTTTTCCCACACAACTGCAAGTGAACAACATTGTTGACATGAAGAACATTGCCATGTTTTAGCTTCCAAAATAGGCTCACATCTGCTGACCACAGAGATGATGACTCATAATTCTAAGGTGCTCTTCAGATTTTGCAATACTGGAAAGGCATTTGGCTTATTGTGAGAGCTGAAGGTGAGTGTGAAGTAATAATATACCATACACATGCTTCTTTTGTTTTTTCTCAAACAAAGCAAAAACACATCAGGGAAAATGCCAATGAAAAGTCCAAACAAGTCAATCTTAAACTGTACCAAAGTCATCTTGGCAAGTAAGTGTTTTAGCTATTCTCTTGACCAAGGACTTCTGGCTGCTGCCACTGATGACTCATTCATAGTCTCCTATGTAGCTAACAAAAGGCTAGATGCATATGCTCAGTGAGCTATGTGCTATGCCATATATATATATATATAATGTATGCCATATATATATATATAATGTATGCCATATATATATATATACTAAGTATTCTAAAAATTTTGGAAATGAATTACTTTTCAGATATGTTGGTAGCTCTTGGGGTCTAGTGGCAAGAAGCTGTGCTGCACAGTTGCCCTCGTTACACCGGTTACAGTATTAATCCAAGTCATTCTGAGTCTTTCTCTCCTGTGCTGTCCCCCTACCCTTCTGAGCATGATGTCCTTCTCCAAGGACTGGTCACTCTTGGTCATGTGCCAAAATTATATGAGAAAGAGCTTCAAAATCCTGGCCTCCAAGGAGAAACTTGGTTTCACTCTCTCCAAGACAGACTTATTTGTTTTCTTGGTGGTCCATGGTATGTTTGAGACTCTTCTCCAGCACCAAAACTTGAAAGCATCCATTCTTCATCTGTCATTCTTAGTCATTGTCCAGCTCTCTTGATACATAGCAAGTAATTGGGAAGACCACGGCCTAGACCAGGTACACACAAATTATTCCCTATGCAGTCATTGTTTCTTAGAACTCTGGAGAAGTCCTGACAGCAGATTTTCCCAGTGAGAAATATTTTTTGCCCAGTCTACAGGACTCCTTTTTACCCTTTGGGAGAAGGCGTGTGTGTGTGTGTGTGTGTGTGTGTGTGTGTGTGTGTGTGTCTGTTTAATTTTTATTTTATTTTTAGAAGATTCTATTCATCTATATTAGCTCCTCCTAAGCTGGGGCTGACTCTGAGAAGAATAGGAATCCCAGAACATTTGATTATGCTAATGCGAAACCTATACTTGGACCAAGAGGCGGTCGTCAGAACAGAGCAAGGAGATAATACACGGTTCAAAATTATGAAGGGGGTTCATCAGGGATGTATTCTGTCTCCATACCTTTTCAATCTGTATGCAGAACAGATCATCTGAGACACTGGGCTTTATGAGGAGGAATGTGGCATCAGGATTGGTGGAAGAGTCATCACAACCTGCGTTATGCAGATGACACAACCCTGCTTGCTGAAACTGAGGAGGACCTGAAGCACTTGCTGGAGAAGGTCAAGGACTGCAGCCTCCTATATGGATTGAAACTCAACATCAAGAAAACAGATTCTCACCACTGGGCCAATTTGCAGCATCAGTATGTATGGTGAAGAGACTGAGATAGTTAACAGTTTTAGTTTGCATGGCTCCACAGTCAACACTCTTGGTAACAGCAGCCAGGAAATCATGAGACAAATTGTATTGGGAAAGTCAACAGTGAGGGACCTCTCAAGAGTACTGAAGAACAACGATGTCAGGCTGGAGACTAAGGTGAACCTAATCTGGACTATAGTCTTTGCAGTTGTGTGCTATGCATCAGAGAGTTGGACAGTGAATAGGGATGATATATAGAGAATTGATACCTTTGAGCTGTGGAGCTGGAGAATAGTATTGAATATACTATGGACTGCTAGAAGAACGAACAGGTTTCTCCTGGAGTAGGTGAAGCCGGAATGCTCCTTGGAGTCAAGGATCCTGAAGCTTCGTCTGACATACTTTGGGCATGTTGCAAGGAGGGACTGATCCTTGGAGAGGAACATCATGTTTGGCAGAGTATAGGGGTGGCGAAGGAGAGGAAGCCCTTTGATGAGATGGATCGATTCTGTGAGTGGAGTGGTGGGAATAAGTGCGTTTGCGATGGCTAGATTGGCACAGGATAGAACGGTGTTTGGAGCTCTTGTACACAGGGTCGCTATGAGTTGCAAGTGACTCGATGGCACATAACAACAAACAACAACCATAAATTTCCAGTTTTTTAATTCCATTCACCAACTATCATTAACACATCTTGAATGGGTGTTCAGTCAATGTTGAATTGGAAAATTTGGTAAAAAAAATCAATTTATTCCTCTTTGGATATAGATACAGAAGCGTATATTTGAATGATGGTCTTATTAACAGGTCTTCCTTGTATGTGTATTGATAATATCCTATCATTCACAACATTGCATTTCAGGACAGAATTTGAAATTGACTTTTTTACTATGAACTCAACACCATTCTTCCTCTGATTTTCATTCTCAGCATAATATACCCTGTGATTACCTGATTCAAAGTGGCCAAAGTTAGTCCATCTCATCTCATAAATGTCTAATGTGTTGATGTTCATAAATTCCATATAATTTTTCACAATTTCTAGCTTTCTAATATTCAAGCTACCTACATTTTCCACTTTTAAGGTATTAAAGGATATTTTCCTTTATTTTTCCTCATTTTGGCTCACTTCTAGTCTGAATTCTACCACTACTACTATTTGAATTATCCACATTCCTCTACTGCTTATAGGGTTTTAAGAGGTCTGTTATTTAAGAAGTGGATAGCCAGTCTTGCTTTCTAGTCTGTATTAATCTGGGAGCCCTACTAAAATCTGTCTACCATGGCTAATCCTTGTGGCTTTTAACTCACCGGTGGCATAGCTTCCAGTAACATAGCAATCAACTTTTTTTTAATGTAAAAGTTGGAAATAGTGAAGAAGGAGGTACTATTGCAAATAGGAGTTTGGTGATAGAAATGAGGTTGGACATAGAAAGGTAGAATTTTGTCTATATAATGATTTATTCATAGTAAATACCTTGTTTAACAGACACAAATGACAATTTTACACATGGGCCTCTCCTGATGACCTGCATAGGAACCATATTAACTGTATCTGTGGAAGGAATCATTGGATAAGCTCAATATCATCAGTCAAAACAGGCCAGGGGCAGACTGTGGGTCAGACTATCAATTTCTCATGTGCAAGTTCAAATTGAGGCTGAAGAAAATTCAAAAGAAATCCATGAGAACCAAAATATGATCTTGAATCTATTCTATCTGTAACTCAAAATCATCTTGAGAGTAAGTTTGAAGCATTGAACACCAATTGAAGACCAGATGAGTTGTGAAATGATATCAAGGATATCATTCATGATAGAGAGCTAAAGGTCATTACAAAGACAATAGAAAAAAGAAAAAAAACAAAATGGATGTCAGATAAGACTCTGAAAATTGCAATAATGTGTTGAGAAAACAAACAAAGGGAAAACATGTCTAAGTAAAAGAGCTGAACAGAAGATTTCAAAGAGCAGTTTGAGAAGACAATGAAAAGTACTATAATTGAATGTGCAGACAGCTGGAATTGGAGAGTGAAAAAGGAAGATCTCACTCTCTATTTTTCAAGCTGAGGGAACTGCATAGCAAATTTAAACCTCAAGTCTCAATACTGAAAAATTCTATGGGCAATAAATATATTGAATGACCCAGGAAGCATCAAAAGAAAATAGATAGAGCTAACACAAAGAATCACTATACCAAAAAGGACTGAGTGACACTGAAAAATTTTGGGAAATATCTTATGAGGGAGGATCCAATGGTAATGAAGGAGGAAGTTGAAGGTGCACGGAGGCATTAGCAAAAAATAAGACTCCGGGAATCGATGTGATACTAATTGATTTGCTTCAATTAACAGATGCATCCTGGATGTGTTCACCAGTCTATGCCAGAGAATTTGGAGGATTGTTGGCTGGTCGCAGATTGTAAGAACTCCATATTTGTTCCCATTCCCAAGAAGGGTGACCCAAAAGAATGTGGAAACCATTGAACAGTATCACTAATACCACATTCAAGCAAAATAATTACTGAAAAGAATTTAAAAATGGTTATAACTATACATAGCCAGGGAATCACTAGAAGTTCAGGCAAGATTTAGAAAAGGCCCTGGCACCAGGGATACCTCTGCTGAGGTCACATGGATCTTGGCTTTATTGACTACACTAAGAATGGGAATCCCAGAGCAATTAATTATGCTCATGCGATACCTATACCTACACCAGGATGCTGTTGTGTGAATAAAGTAAGGGGACCCAATATTGTCCAAAACTAAGATGAGAGTGCATTAGGGTTGTATCCTTTCTCCATATTTATTCAATCTGTATGCTGAGCAAATTTTTTTAGAAGATGGGCTCTATGAAGTAGAATGTGGTTGATCTGCGTTATGCAAGATGACATAACCTTACTTGCTGAAAGTGAGGAGGACTTGAAGTACTTGTTGCAGAAGATCAAATAACACAGGCTTCAGTATGGATTGCATTTACACATCAAGAAAACAAAGAGTTGCCAATAGGCAACATTGTGATAGATGAGAAAAGATTGAAACTGTCAACAGCTTCAACTTATATGGACCCACAATGAATGACCTTGGTACTAGCAATCAGGAAATCAGGAGACAAAATTGCACTGGGAAAGTCCGAAGTTGAGGACCTCTCTAAATTGTTGAGTGGTAATGATGTCATTTTGAAGACAAAGGTGCATCTGATTCAGGCCATGAGCTTTCTCATTACTTGCTATTCATGTCTGAGCTGGACATGAATAAGAATGACAGAAGAATTGATGCCTTTGAGCTGTGGTTTTGGAGAAGAGTACTGAATATCCTGTGGACTGCCAAAAGAACAAACAAATATGTCTTGGAAAAAGTTCAACCAGAATGCTCTTTGGAGGTAAAGGACATGATATGCAGAAAGGCATAAGGTTGGTGAAGGAGAGAAAAACCCCCTACCAGGTGCATTGATGATGATGACTGCAGCAATGGGCTCTGGTGGGTCAAAAATTGTGAGGACGATGCAGGATAGGACAGGGATCAGATCTGTTGTTCATAGGGTCACTATAGGTGGCACTCAACTCGACCTAACAACTCTAGGTTTTTCGTTATGCTTCAAAATGTATTCTTGTCAAAGATAGATTAGGCTTCTACAGTTGTTTCCAGTTTTTCTCTTATTTTTTTCTTAAATTCTACTCTTGATCTCTGATCCACCTTAACTTGGATTTTGTGTGTAATGTGAGGTGTGGATCTTGCTTCATTTCTCTGTCCCATGCTTTGGTGGCCTCGTGGTAAGGAGTTACACTGCTAACTTGAAGGCATGTGGTTTGAATTCAGTTACTGTCCCATGGGAGATGGATAAGTCTCTTTTGGGCAAATTACTGCTTCTGACTACCTCCTGGAGGGTCAGCTATGAGTGGGTTCTAACTCAATGGTACATAAAAACTATAAAATTTGTTAAAGAAATTGTCATTTCTCCACTCAAGTGATTTTGTCTCCTTGTTGAACATCAGTTGATCATAAGGAATGTGGTGTTTCCCCAAGAAATGAGAAATAAAAATATAATTTGACCCAGATATGCCACTACTGGGATCATACCCCCAAAGAAACCAAAGCAATGACACAAAGAGATGTATGCACATTCATGTTTATTGTAGCTTTATTTATAATAGTGAAGAGATAGAAGTAGCCCAAATGCCTCTCAACAAATAGATAGAAAACCTATAGTGCATTCACAAAATGGAATATAACAATGCTGAATGAAATATCTCACTTACAAAAGGAAAAATATGGCATAAGGCCCATGTTATGAAAATAGGATGAACATGGAAGTGGGGCAGAGAGCAGAAAAAGAATGAATAGAAAACGAACTGGTAGCCTAGTGGTATAAATAGAAAATGAACTGGTAGCCTAGTGGTAAGGAGCTATGCTGCCAACCCAAAGGCAAGTAGTTCAAATCTACCAGCTGTTCCATAGAAGAAAGGTGGGCAATATCCTGCAATGTGATAAACTGTCTCTGAAAACCTGCTAAAATGTTGGCTTATCAGTCAGTTCTGACTCAACAGTACATACAACAACACTAGAATAAATGGGGGGAAAGACTATCTGAAAAGAATGGATGCTTAGACATTATTTGTCTGACAAAATCTGGAACAAAACATGCTTTATAAAATGAATTAGAGATGGACAAAAAATGTGTATAAATCAATGAATTGAACATATCTGTTCTTTTAATTTCACTAAAATCACAATTTAAAAAATAGAAAGAAAATGCAGTCGACATTGTTCTTTCCAGGAATTTAAATAACAAGTTACTAAGGGAGAGTGCTGTCAAAATCTTAACCACTTTTAACCATTTATTCAGACAGAAATTTAAAATTTTTCAAATAGTTTTCTATAAAAAGAATCTTGTTTTGACACACATTTTGGTAGACATTCTCTTTAATTCTTTAAGGCATACACAATGATAAAATAAAACAAAAACATACTTGGTAATAAATTACATATAGCCTGAAAAGCTAAAGCTGAGGAAAATTAAACCAAATCCGAGGCAACCAAAATATGACCTTGAGTCTATCCCACCTGAATTTCAGAACCATCATAGGAACAGATTTGAGGCTTTGAACACTAATGAAC
>NW_006399840.1:12296863-12305492 GCF_000299155.1 Elephantulus edwardii | reverse complement strand
TGGGATGGGAGTGTCAGAGACAGTGCGATTGGCACAGGACAGAGCGGAGTTTAGGGCTGTTGTACATAGGGTCGCTATGAGTCGCAGGCAACTCGACGGCACATAACAACAACAACAACAACAACATAGCCTGAAATTCAGATGCATATTTAATTATAATTGTTCAGTGTTACCTCATCCATGGAAATACTCAAATTCGTATTCCTAGTAAAACCAGCAAGAATATCATTAAACTTTTAATTGAGTACCATATGGATGTTTTCTAAAAAGGCACAGTTTTGCAACAGAATTTTTAACAATTTTGTATTTTTCCTTAATAAAATTTAAGAGAGCAGTGGTGTTTAATATTTTTATAAATAAAAAAAACACGAAAAACAAAGCATAATTTCAATGGCTGCTAATTCTGCATCATGTCTCTTGTATTATTCTCATAACCAGGTAGACTTAGTAAGTAGTGGAGTCTTGATGAGAAGGAAGGGTTAATGACGTGTGCAGAATAACGGCTCTTAGGAATAATAGACTTGAAACACTCAACGGGCGCCTTTTGTTCCCCAAACAGAACAAATGTGAGCCAAAAATAACTTGTTTTTCTGGTAATGTAACTTAGTTTTATATATCTCTGGGCATCCATAGTTTCATACAAATTACACTCATAATACACATTTATAAAGCCAAAAGAATTCAGTGTTGGGTTACACAGTAAGTAAGGTCATGGCTTACTTGTGTTTACTTACTAATCTGTAGTGAACAATTGCACATTTTATTTCTTTTTTTTTTACCACATCAAAGGCATTGCTTCTAGATACGGTTGGCATCTATCTTTGTCCCATCCCTGCAGCAACTTCCTACAAAATCACAGCTTCTGTTCAAATTAACAGTCCCTGACAGAAATGGAAAAACTAGTAAGCAATTAGAAATTGGTAAATGGTAAACACAAGTAATCCACTGGTTATACGGTTTATTTATTAATCTGCCCTGTAAAACGTCAAAGAAAGGAATAGCATGTATTTTCTTACAAAATACACTGTTGTTGTTGTTATATACTGCCAAGTTGTCTGAGAATCATAGTGACCCAGTATAGAACAGCTATGAAGCCTGCCCTGTCCTAAACCAGTCTCAGTGACGCTGGCACACCTATCTTCATTGTCCCAGCCACTGTATCAATCTGTCTCATCCAGGGTCTCTTCCTCTCCTGTACTGTTTCTCTACCCTTCTGAGGATGATGTCCTTCTCCAAGGATCTGTCCCTCCTGGCCACTTGTCCAAGTCATATGAGACAGAGCTTCAAAATCCTGGCCTTCATGGAGAAACTTGGTTTCATCCTCACCAAGGTAGACCTATTTGTTTTCTTGGTGGTCCATAGTATGTTCAAGACTGTTTTCCAGCACCACAACTCAAAAGTATTGATTCTTCTTCTGCTTCTAGTTATTGTCCACCTCTCTGATGTAATTGAAGAGACCATGGCCCAATCAGGCACACCTTAGTCTTTAGACTGACATTGTTGCTTCTCAGCACTCTGGAGAGGTCCCTGACAGCACATTTTCCCAGTGCAATTCATTGTTTGATTTCCGGGCTGCTGGTGCTAAGAGCGTTGATTGTGGAGCCAGGTAAGCTGAAATTGTTAACAGTCTTACTCTCTTCTCCATCTATCATAGTGCTGTCAGTTGGTCCAGTGGTGAGAATCTTTATCCTTTTGATGTTGTACAAAATATACTACTATGTCACAGTTCTCATTTGTAATGTAAGAGCTAATAGGAGAGAGTAACTGAGCAGGAGGTACTTCTGCACTTGACTGATAGACACATGTCCCTGTGCTGGGAAATTCTCCCACACAGAGGAGGGCCAAGAAATGATCTCCAAGGAATTCCAGGCCCACAGATGCTGAAGGAAAAGACTTTCCTCCAGGATTGAAGGAGAAAGAAAGTCTTCTCCCAGGGCTGGCACTCTTGGTCGATGGGGGTTGGTGTGTCAGAATTAGTGAGACTGGCTCAGAACAGGGAAGGGTTCAGAGCTGATGTACAGAGGGTAGCTATACATTGCAGGTGACTCAGCAAATAACATACTGTGACAGGTTTGGAAGCAGGAGTGGCATCCACTTTCTAAACATGCCTCCAGAAACTCTATGAACTTTGATAAATGTCGATAGTTGTAGAGGGGCTTCAGGCCTTTTGTTCATAGGGTCACTATGAGTTGTGCTTGACTCAGAGGCAAACAACAACAACAACAATGTTTTAAATAAGAATTAAAATCATATAGGTAATTATGCTTCATGAATAACAAATCTTCATCTTAAGGCATCCTGAACTATTCAGAAAGAAAATATTCATGCTAAAGAGAAATATATGTGTCATGTGCATGTATAGGGTGAGGGGGGGATTAATCATGGGGTTATACAATGTTTTCATATTTTGTAAATGAACTAGTAGAAAATTAAGTGTGTGTGTGTGTGTTTGTGTCTATGTATGTACACACACCTACACACCCACCTCTTCCTTATTCTTACTTCCCTCCAAGGAACAGGAGATTTCATCTTTGGAAGCTGATGAACAGAGGCCCAGTGTTAAGGGACCCCTTTTCTGGTAGTCTAAAGCATTGCCAATTCTGTGATTATGAGATCCCTTTCCACCACATGACTATTCAACAGAGCTATGCACCTGTTAGCCTCTATGCTTGTCGTCTTAAAAAAAGAAAAGTCCCCTTTAAGCTAGCCAGGCAGCACCTTGGATGTGGAAACCAATTTCCTTTACTCCTTTGCATGTGTCCTCAAGAACCTACTTTTTCCAAATTTTTTCTACTTTCTTCATCATTACTCTAGAAGGCCAAGATCCACTCACTTCCAAGATGTACATTTACCCTAAGAAACCACATAGAAAAATAACAGAAAAAAAGACACAGAGCATAATTTGGTTCCCTGATTCTCACTGATTGATTTCATGAGGTTCTTGCAACTCTTTTTTTCAGACTCACATTGGCTTTCTCAGATCCTAAAACTCTAAGCCAATGCCTCTGACGAGTGCATACTACAAAATCCCTCTGAAGTGTGTACACACTCCTGTTCCCTTTACTGAGAAAGCTTTCCTGAAGGGACTTGCACTGTTCCATCCCAAAGCTTTGAGCCCCAGATGTTTTCATAGGCCAACAGTTACTTTCTGAATTCAAGAGAGCTGAAGATGGCAGCTGTCCAATATGACTCATGTGGTGAAGTTCAGTGTATTGTGATTTATAAAATGTCCCCAATAAAACTTAAAAAAAATCTGTTCCTTATTTATCCCACAGTAAAAAAAAAATCACCATGATGCATTTCTAAGAATGTTTAATTTTATGCATGTGTGATCATAATTATTTAAACACTTGCTAGTGTTTTTCCAGAAGCTTTTTCTCCCTTGGAGAAGCCAAAGTATTATTTTCTCCTCCCTGATGGTTGATAGCCACAAATAAAATGTCATGAATGTTTTTTCTGCTGTTATTGCCTGCAAGGCAGTTAGTGATGTGGCGTATATTATAAGGGAAATTTGAAAGCTGACTTTTTTTTATTTGTACTTTCCAAGAATAGATGAAAGTGGATCACATTTAAACTAATGTTAGAAATGGACTGTATGGGAAGAAAAGGACAGAGAAAATTTCAGTTTGCTTTTCTCCTAATTTTTATTCTATGTGTTCTTAAAAAGAATATCCAGAAATATTTATATGTATATATTCACAGAGTGCTGCACATGTGATTTTATGATTTAATAACTATTTTAATGTCAATAAGGAGCTCAGGTACCATGGTGCTAGGGTAGGTAATCTAAAAGAAACAGACTTGAGCTCAAAGCAGATAAAAATTGAGAAAACCATAGATGTCTCACCGGGCCTTTTCTGTGAAGAACTCGATTTCCTACAAGCATCTTATCTACAAGATAAATTACTAACAACTAATCTCAGGTGGCCTAGTGGTAAGAAGTTGTGCTGCTAAACCAAAGGTACATGGTTCAAATTCACCTGCTGCTCTATGTGGAAAAAATGGGCTATCTCCTCCTGTGCGATTCACAACCTCTGAAAATCCACTGGAAGTACAACACTATAAATAATAAGATAATAACTGTCACCATTCAAGAAAGATGTATCAATACAACTATTATTCAAGCATACACATAAAACACTAATAGTCAATATTCTGGTAGCTTTGTAGTAAGGAGTTGTATTGCCAATCCAAAGACGGGTGGTCCAAATTCACTGGCTGCTCCCTGGGAAAAACATGGGTAATCTCCTCCTCTGTGATGTACCCACTGCAGGACCAGCTATGATTGGATTCCAATTCAATAGCACATAACAAAACAGCAACATTATACAAATATACATGCAAACCACTGAAGTCAGAGATGAAGAAATTGAGGATATATACCAACTTTGGCAACCTGAAATAGATAACATAATGCAATTCAGAGTGCATTCATAATTGGTGATTAAAATGCGAAGTCTGGAAATTAAGAGGGATTAGTAATTGAAAAATATAATTTTAGTAATACAGATAAGTCGTGAGAGTTCCTGGCAGTATTTGTAATGATTTTCAATTGCCCTTATGCATGTTCATATTTAAGCTGAAGAAAATTCCAACAAGTTCTCAAGAACTCATATATAGCTGAATATATCTTACCTAGATAGAGACCATTTGAAGAATAGAATTGATGCACTAACACTAATAACTGAAAGACCAGATGAGCTGTGGAATAACATCAAAGATACATACATGGAAAAAAACCCCAAAACATTATTAAGAATATAGGAAAGAAAGAAAGAAAAAAAGGAACCCAGAAATTAAGCTAATAGGGACACTAAAATATACTCTAGTTTGTAGAAAAATAAATAAGTCAACAGAATATTTTAAAGGTTTGATCAAAAGTACAAAACAATATAATGAAATGTACAAAGATCTACAGTTAGAAAACCGAGAAGGGCAGAACATGCTCAGTGTTTCCTCAGTCCTTGAAAGAACTGGAGACCAAATCTAAGCATCAAATTATAATACTGAAGGAGTCTATGGGTCAAATATTGAATGATCCAGGTAGCACTAAAAGAAGATGGAAGAAATATGCAGTTACTACACCAAAACAAATTAGTTGGCACTGAACCATGACAGGAAGTTATTGGTGTTCTTGTTAGGTGAAGCCAGGTTAAATACATTTCATAACAACACTATAAATAGCTGACTTGAATCTTACCATATCCTGTCCTATCTTCATCATCTCTGACACACTTGAGCCCATTACTACAATCATTATCTCAGTCAAATCATTGGGAGTTTACTCTCCTTTTTTGACCCTCCATCTTTCAAAGCATAATTTCCTTTTCCAAGGAATAGCCTCACCTACCTACATGTCCAAAGTATGAATGATGAAGCTTCACCATCCTTGCCTCAAAGGAGAATTCTGACTGCATCTTCTCCAAGATATATCTATTTGTTCTTTTTGCAGTTATTGGGATATTCAGTACTCTTCTCCAGCACAACAACTCAAAATAATAAATTCTTCCTCTATCATCTTTATTCACTGTCCAGCTCTCTGATACAGAGCTGATGATTGTGAAGACCACAACCTCAATCAGGTTCACCTTAATCTCCGAACTGATAGATATTACTTTTCAGTATTCTGGAGAGGTCCTTTACAGCAGATTTGCCCTATGCAGTATGTCTCCTGATTTCTTAACTGTTGGTATCAAATGTGTTGAGTATTAGTCTAAGAAAAAATGAAATCATTGAAAATTTCAATCCTTTCTCCGTCTTTCATAATGTTTACTCTTGATCTTGTGGTAGGGAGCTCAGGTACCCTCACAGGTAGGGAGTTTCAGTCCCAAGATGAAGGTAACTGTCTCAAATATACCAGCTCTTCTATGGGACAAAAGTGGGCAATCTACTCCCTATTAAAGCTTTGTGGAGGGTAAGCTATGAATAAGTTCCAACTGAACAGCAACGAGTTTCAGAAAGTAGCCTGTTAAAAAGGGCCAAAAATATTGAAGGAAAACCCCTGACTGCACTGAAGGCATTGGCAAAAAAGTAACTCTCCAGAGATTGATGGATTACCAAATGAAGTGATGCAACAAACAGTAATCCCTGAAAATGCTCATTAATCTATGCCAATAAAATTGGAAAACATCTAGCCTATTGACTGGAAGAGATGATTGATAGATAGATAGATAGATAGATAGATAGATAGATAGATAGATAGATTTATACTCATTACAAAAACAAATGATCCAGCAGAATATAGAAGTTATCAAACAATAAAAAATGGTAAAATATTACTGAAAATAACTTTAAAAGGCTGCAGTATTACCTAGACCAAAAACCAGAAACATAGAGAAGAAGAGAATGCGGTATATTTTAAAATCAAGAAAGATAAATACAGAAGGATAAATTACAATTATAACCTTTTTTGGTACCTGTTCAGTCTATATGCCAAGTTAATAAACTTAGAATCTGGATTATATAAAGAAAAAAAAGATGGCTGATCCACTACCTACAGTGTGCTGATAAAACTATTTTGCTTGCAGATAATGAAAAGTCAAAGCACTTTTCCTGTCAAAAATGTGTCTTATAAAACAGGTTAAAAATATTGAAGGTCATTATGTCCCTTAGAAATAGATTATTTGCCTATGAAAATAATGACACTGTGAATGATTTTGGGTTTCTTGGATACACAACACCAGTGAAACAAATAGTGGCATATTATATTGATCAAATCTGCTCCATAGGATCTTTTTAAAGTGCTATAGAGTATGTATGACACTTTAAAGACTAAGGTGTGCCTGATCTAAGCCAGGGCCTTTTCAATTGCTTCATGTGCATGTGAAAGTTGGACAGCCTATAAGGAAGACTGATGAAGAATTTATGACATTGATTTGTGGTATTCACAAAGTGTAGAATATTTGATGATCTGACAAAAGAACAAACAAATACATCTCAGATGAAATGCAGCCAGAATGTGCCTTAGAAGTGAAGAGACTTCATGCCACATACTTTACACTTGTTATCCAAAGCCAATCCCTAGAGAGAAAGACATTATAGTTGGTAAAGTAGGCTCAACAAAAGAGAGGAAGGCCCACAATGAGGTTGATCAACTGAGTGACTGCAGCAATAGGCTAAGCATAGGAGTAATGGTGAAGATTTCACTGGATCAGACAGGGTTTCATCCTGTTGCCCATTAAGTCATTATGAGTTTGAGTTGATTTCAATGGCATCTAACAGCAACTACATGAAGCCTTCACTTCAATTTTCTTGAACAGACAGAGTAAGCACACTTCTTGGGCTATGAAGATTTTGAAAACAGGAAACAAAAAATCAATCAGTGGTAACACCCAGAATGTTGTTGTTATGTGCCGTCAAGTCGTTTGCAACTCATAGCGACCCTATGTACAACAGCCCTAAACCCTGCTCTATCCTGTGCCAATTGCATTACCTCTGACACACCCATCCTGATTACCCCAGTCACTGAATCAATCCACCTCATAGAGGGCCTTCCCCTCCTGTGCTGACCCTCTGCTCTACCTAGCACCGATGTCCCTCTCTAAAGATCTGTCCCTCCTTACCACATGTCCAAAATATGTCAGACGAAGCCCCAGAATCCTTGCCTCCAAGGAGTATTTATTGTTGTCAAAGTTCTTGTAGTAAATGAAAGAAAAATACGTAGAACAGTGGATCCCAAGAGAAGACATTATGCCTCTCAGAGAATATTTAATAACTTCTAAAAACACTTGATTTTTGCACTGGCATCTAGTTTACAGAAGTCAGAGATGCTACTAAACTTTATAGAAGGTATAGAAATTTCCCTATGTTTTTAACAAAAATTATCTCTCAATAATATCACTGATGAGAAACTGAAGTTGAAGATGCAAATATTTGTTATCACTATATGCTGTTTCCAGTGGTGAGAATCTTTGTCTTCTTGATATTGAGCCTCAATCCATACTGAACGCTGCAGTCCTTGACCCTCTGCAACAAGTGCATGAGGTCCTCCTCAGTTTCAGCAAGCAGGGTTGTATCATCTGTATAACACAGATTGTTAATAGATCTTCCACCAATCCTAATGCCACACTTCTCCTCATAGAGCCCAGCCTCTCAGATAATCTGTTCTGCATACAGGTCGAAAAGGCATGGAGATAGGACACATACCTGGTGTACACCTTTCCCAATTTTGAACCATGCAGTGTTTCCCTGCTCTGATCTGATGACTGACTCTTGGTCCAAGTATACATCTCCCATTAGCACAATTGGCACTATTGGCAGCATCAGGATGGATGGTGAAGAGACTGAGATTGTTAACAACTTTAGTTTGCTTGGCTCCATGGCCAACACTCTTGGCACCAGCAGCGAGGAGATAAAAACACATATTACGGACCTTTCCAGGGTATTGAAGAGCAATGGTGTCACTCTGGAGACTAAGGTACATCTGATACAGGCTATATGGTCTTTGCAATCACTTGTTATGCATCAGAGAGTTGGACAATGACTAAGGAGGATAGAAGGAGAATTGATGCCTTTGAGCTGTGGTGCTGGTGAAGAGTATTGAGGGTACCATGGACTGCTAGGAAAACAAACAGATCCTGGAAAGGGTCAAACCAGACAGCTCCTCAGAGGCAAGGATTCAGAGGCTTCA
>NW_006399840.1:12285240-12292203 GCF_000299155.1 Elephantulus edwardii | reverse complement strand
AGATTTAGAGGAGTATCTTACAGACAGCAATTTGTGGAGAATTATTTTATGAAAACCAATAAAATGAATTTTTTTTAAGTTATTTTATTGACTATAAAATTTAATTGTTGTTGTTGATTGCCTTCGAGTCAAGCAAGGTTTATAGTGACTCTGAACAAAAGATCTGATGCCTTTCTATAACTATCGTTGTTTCTGAGCATGTTGTTTAGGAAGTGGATGCCACCTAGTAAGCCAATTTTATATTGCTCCTTTTGCTTTTATATTCACTTTAAAAACAAATTTTATATTTTGTTACATTAGTTTATTTACAAAATTTGAATAAATTGTTTTTCAGTACATATTCTTCTAATTTTCCTCACATCTCCCATCCATTAGATTGTACAATTCCGTGATTAATTCTCCCTCCTCCTGCACATCCTAATACCTTTTCTGAAATAAACTATATTAATGTTAAAATGATACATTAAGTTTGTTGGGGTTTCCCCCCACATTTGATATATATATCTTATAGTGTTCCACTACTGTTTCAAAGGCCTATTTCAAAAGTGGATGACCAGATTTTTGTTTTTGGTCTGTCTTAATCTGGATTCTCCTCTGAAACTGGTCCATCATGGTGACCCTGTTGGTATTTCAAATACTGATAACATACCTCCCAGCATCAGAACAATATACTTTTGCATAAATTACCCTAGTACGTTTAGTACTCTAGTATAGCTACTGATAGACAATTCTATACTTACAAAAACAGATAACAAACAAGGCCACACACACACACACACACACACACACACACACACACACACGCTTTTTAAAAAGTAGCAACATGCAAATCATGTCTCAATGCAGGAAACCGACCAGTGTTAATAAAGCTAAGAGTAAACCCTAAGGACAAAGTAAACACATAGTTACCATGATGTGGATGGTGAATGGTTCCTCAGCTGAGCTGTGGATCCAAGGTCCAAGGCCAGGGCAGTAGCTAGCTGTCTTAGTGAAGGCACAGACCCATAGCATGCTAACGGCACTGCCAAAAATATAAGGCTCTGGGAATTAATGTAATACCAATTGACATGTTCCAACAAAGACATGCAACCCTGGATGTACTCATCAAGCTATACCAAGATTCTAAAAGACAGATTCCTGACACCTTTCTGGAAGAGATGCATACTTATTCCCATTTTAATAAAAGATGAACCAACATAATGTGGAAATTATTGAACAACATGATAGTATCATATGAAATAAAAATCTTCCTAAAGATTATTGTAAAATGACTGGCACAGTACATTGACAGAAAATTGCCAGAAATGCAAATTTGATTTAGAAAAGGCAAGAGGGACAGGGATATCACTGCTGATGTCAGATGAACACTTGGCTGAAAGCAGAATACCACAAGAATGTCTGTGTTTTTTATACTATGCAAAGACATTTGAATGTGTGGATCAAAACAAATTATTGCTAACATTGAGAAGAATGGGAATCCCATAACACTTAGTTATGCTTATTCAAAACCTAGACCTAGACCAAAGAGGTTGTCTGAACAGAACAAGGGAACAAAATGGTTTAAAATCAAGAAAGGTGCCCATCAGCACTGTATTTTTTCCTCTGTTTCTATTCATTACCTATACTGAAAAAAGTATTCAAGAAGTTAGACTTTATGAAGAGGAATGTGGCATAATTAACAGAGGAACAACCATCAACAATCTGCATTATGTAGATGACACAGTCTTGCTTGCTGAAAGTGAGGATGGCTTGAAACACAATAGGAGATCAAACCCTTCAACCTTCAATATAGATTAAATCTCAACATCAAGGGGAAAAATCTTTGTCACTGGGCCAATAGGCAACATCAAAATAAATGGAGAAAAGATTGAAATTGTCAATAATTACATGTTGTTTGGATCCACAATCAACATCCTTGGTACTAGAGCTAAAGGAATCAAAAGACCTATCACTATGGGAAAATCTACTATTAGGGATTTATCCAAAGTGCTAAAAAGCAATGATGTGATGTTAAAGTCTAAGATGTACCTCATTCAAGTCATGGTCTTTTTGATTTCTTGTTACACATCTGAAAGTTGGGCAATGAATAACAGAGGAAGAATCAATGACTTTCAGTTGTGGTGTTGGGGAAGAGTACTGAATATCTGATAGATTGTCAAAGGAACAAACAGTTCTACCTTAAAAAAAAGTGAAAGCAAAGAACTACATAGAAATATGGATGGTGGAATTTTACTTCAAATACTTTAGACATTTTAGAAGGGGTCAGACCTTGGAGAAGAACATCATGTGTAGAAAGGTGGAGGAGGGTCAATGTTAAAGGGGAAGACCCAAAATAATATATTGAAATAATGACACTAATAATTGTTGTTGTTTATTGCTAGGTGTCATGGAGTCAAGTACAACTCATAGCAACCACATGAACAAAAGATTTGAACCCTATTCTGTCTTGGGTCATCCTCACACTTCCTGATAAACAAGAGTCCATTGCAGTAGTCATCATGTCAATCCACCTGGTTGAAGTGCTTCCTCTCCTTTACAGACCCTCCACCCTTCCCAACATCATGTCCCTCTCTATATAATAGCACACCCTATTAACATGTCCAAAGTATGTAATGCAAAACCTCATTGTTCTTGCCTCCAAAAAGCACTCTGGCTACACTGTCATTCTCTTGGCCACCCATGGGATTTCAGTGCTCTTCTCCAATGCCACAGCTCAAAGGTATTAATTCTTTTCATCTAATCCTTATTCGTTGTCCAGGTCTTGGGTGCATAGCTAGTTATTGGAAAGCAAATGCATCTTAGTCTTCAAACTGACATCACTACTCTTCAATAAATTTGAAAGATTCCTAATGGCAGCTTTTCCCAGTGAAATCTGTCTCTTTATTTCCTAACTGCTTGTACCAAGGGTATTAATTGTGGATCCAAGCAAGATGAAGCTGTTGACAGTTTTAATCTCCCCTCCATCCATTATGTTACTGCCTTGTTTTCTTGATATTGAGACACAATCCATACTGAATGCTGTACTCTTTGATCTTCTGCAACAAATGCTTCAAGTCGTCCTCATTTTCAGCAAGTAAAGTTGTGTCATCTGCATAATGCATTATGTCCAATCCTGATGCTATAATCCTCTTTACAGATTCCAGCGTCTCAGATAATTTTCTCAGAATGTAGACTGAACAGGTATGAAGATAGAATACTACCTTGACACAGTCCTTTCCCTATTCCAAACCATGCAGTGCTTCCTTGCTTCATTCAAAACAGCCTCCTGATCCAGACATAGGTACAATCAACTTGGGTTGGAAGCCTCTTGTCTAGGCAAACAGGATCTGGTTGGCCATCCTTTGTATTTCAAAGTCCATTTGGTCTTACCTGTGAGTGAGCCTTAACATTGCGTTGTTGGATCCTGGTGGGTAAGTGTTTGATTTACTTGAAAGCTGGGGGTAAACTGTTTGGGTGTTTCTAGTTGTGTTAGCAATCAAGTGTAAGCTAATTAACTGAATCTGGTATCATTTACAATCAGCTTGTGTAGAAAGCCTCTTGTGTATGCAAACAGGATCTGGTGGGCAGGCCACTGTATTTAAAAGATGGTCTGGTCCTGCCTGAGGATGATGTGTTAGCTCAGTTGGTATTGATTGTGGTGGGAGAGAAAGTTATTCATAATGTGAATTATGTTTATCAGTTTGTTGCACTGAGATTACTCAGGGTTGCGGTGATACTGAAATCTCTGCCACTGGTGTGTAAAATTCCAAAAGGGTTTCTCATAATGGATGAGTTTTAGCGGAGCTTCCTGGTGAAGATAGACTAGGAAGCAGGATAGGTTGTTTACTAAAGGAAAGGTTTTTGAAAACCCTATGAACACTAAACAAGAGGGTAGTTATAGTAATGTAGTTGCAGAGTTCAGACCGGAAGTCAGTTGAAATGAGGAAAATCAATAACAAACATCATTTAACAATTGGTACATAGAACGTATGTAGCTTGAGTATTGGACAACTGGAAATTGTTAAAAATGAAATGTAACTTGTAAATATTGACATACTAAGCATTAGTAAGATGTGATGAACCAGCTATGGCCACTTTGAGTCAGATAATCATATGGTATGCATTATCATTTTCATTATCATTACAATTATCATTCCATATGTAGGGAACAAAAAACAGAGAACGAATGGTGTTTCATTCATAGTAAAAAAGTTGATTACAAGTTCTATCCTCAAACATAATGTTGTGAGTGATAATATCTATACACATAAAAGGAAGACCCATTAACAGGACAATTATTCAAATATATGCTCCTATATCTAAAGCCAAAGTGGAAGAAATTGAGAATGTCTACCAAATTTTGCAGTCTGAAATTGACCAAACATGCAATCAGAATGCATTAGTGATAACTGGTGACTGGAATGCAAAAGTAGCAAGCAGTGAAAAAGCAACAGTGTTGAAAAATATAGTCTTGGTGGTAGAAATGAAGCTGGAAATAGCAAATACTTTTTCTAAAAGATACAAAAGACAACTTTACACATGGATTTCATCAGATGGGCTGCATAGGAATCAGATTGGCTACATTTGTGGACAAAATTGTTGAAGAAGCTCAGTATCAGCAGTCAAAACTAGGCCAGGGGCAGTCTACACATCATCAATTACTCATATGCAAGTTTAAATTGAGGCTGAAGAGAATAAAAACAGGAAGCGAGATACAATCTTGAATTAATTCCATCTGAATTTCATGATCACCTTAAGAATAGGTTTGAAACATTAACTACAAATGATTGAAGACCAGAAGAGTTGTGGGATGATACCAAGTATATAATCCATGAAGAAAGCAAGAGTTCATTACAAAAACAGAGGAGAAAGAAAAAAAAATCAAAATGGTTGTCAGAAGAAAACTCTAAAGATTGCACTGGAGCATTGAGAACCAAGTCTAAAGGAAAACATGTCAATGTGAAAGGGCAGCTTGGGAGGACAAAGCAAATTATTATACTGGAATGTGCAGAGAGCTGGAATTGAAGAATAAAAAGGGAAGAATTAACTTTGCATATTGTAAGCTGAAAGAATTAAAAAATAAATTTAAGCCTCCTGTTGGAATATTGAATGTTGCTCTTATACAAAATGGGTGACCCTGGAGGACATTATGATGAGTGAAATATCTCAGGCACAAAAGGACAAATACTGCATAATGCCATTGTTATAAAACAGGACTGACATTGGGGTTGGGGAGAATCTAAGAAAAGAGGGAATAAACAATGTGTACTACATTGAAACAGAGGAAAGAGAGAACTGTTTGAAAGGAGTATATGATTAGATACTATTTTCATGACAAGAGTCCATCATGAGAGCTTCATTGGGAAGTGAACTTGGGCGGGTGGTGTGTGAATGTTGTATAATAATAAAAGTTTTGGTGTTTTTGTTTTGTTTTTTTAGTTTGGGTTTTGTTTTGTTTTGTTTATTTGTTTTTCACTTTTCAAAGAAAAAACCCAACTCAGAGGAGAAGTGGGCAGGGAGGAAAATGTGCAACAATGAATAATGGAAATCCAAAGTTTATATAAATTTTCATTAAAATTTAAATTTAAAAAAAAGAAAGTTGCTATGGGCAATATATTGAATGACCCCCCCCCCAAAAAAAATAAAAAGATGAAGAGAATACACAGAGTGACTGTACCAAAAAGAATTGATTGACACTGAAAGATTTCAGGATTTACCATACGAACAGGAGCAAATGATAATGAAGGAGGAAGTGAAAGCCGCATCGAAGACATTGGCAAAAAAAAAAAAAAAATAAGGCCCCAGAAATTATTGGGATACCAACTGGCTTATTTCAATTAACAGATGCAGCCTTTGATGCACTCACCAGTCTATGCAAGGGAATTTGAAGGATGACTGCCTGGCCAATGGATTGGAAGAGGTCCATATTTGTTCTCAATCCCAAGAAGAGTGATCCAACTGAATGTGGAAATTATCAAACAATATCATTGATATCACATGCAAGCAAAATACTGCTGAAGATCATTCAAAAACGTCTGGAACAGTTCATAGAAAGGGAATTGCCGTAAGTTCAAGCAGGAGTCAGAAGAGGCCATGGCACCAGCGATATTATTGCTGATGTCAGATGGATCCTTGCTTGAAGGAAGGAATAGCAGAAGAATGTCTATTTTGCTTTATTGACTATGTAAAGGCAATTGACTGTGTGGATCATGACAAGCTATGGCTGACATTTAGAAGAATGGGATTCCCAGAGCACCTGATTGTGCTCATGAGGAGCCTATACTTGGACCAGGAGACTGGTGTACACTAACAAATAGGCTCAAGTATATAGAAGATGGTGAGGATCATACAAGATTAAATAAGGTTCAGATTCATTGTTCACAGGGTTGCTATGAGTTGCAGTTGACTTGACAACATATAATAACAGCAACAACATCTAATCAAGGAACCTAAAATACATTTGCAAAGGGTTGATTCTTTGTCAGATACTTACTAATAAGTACTGTCACACCAAAGTAGTAGAGAAGAAAACAAAAAAAAAAAAAAAGGAACTGCATGAGAACCGTACTGTACATCTTTTTAATTGATTGACGCTGACTTAAATATGCCCCCATATTGTGCATGAATAATAGAAATAGCTACATGTTTCAATTTAGCTGTAACGCCACCTTTCAAAAATATATTATTAATCATGCAGACCAACAGAACTAAAGAAGGATATAGGGGGCTGGGCCTATTTGCAGCTTCAAGAAAATAATCTTATTCACTTGATTTTCTGGCTCCACATGTCTTTGTTTAATTTACACATGGCCATTAATCTATATTTTATCTGATAGTCTGTCACAAAGATTCTCACCACTGGACCAACTGGCAGCATCAGGATGGATGGTAAAGAGGTTGAGATTGTTCACAGCTTTAGTTTGCTTGGCTCCACAATCAACACTCTTGGCACCAGTAGCCAGGAAATTAAAAGGTGCATTGCCA
>NW_006399840.1:12282081-12285140 GCF_000299155.1 Elephantulus edwardii | reverse complement strand
AAGGAGGATAGAAGGAGAATTGATGCCTTTGAGCTGTGGTGCTGGTGAAGAGTATTGAATGTACCGCGGACTGCCAAGGAAACAAACAGATTTCACCTGGAGACGGTTAAACCAGGCTGCTCCTTGTAGGCAAGGATTCTGGGGCTTCGTCTGACATACTTTGGACATGTTGTAAGGAGGGACAGGTGCTTGGAGAGAGACACCGTGCTTGGGAGGATGGAAGGATGGAATAAGAGGGGAAGACCCTCTATGAGGTGTATTGATTCAGTGACTGGGGTAATCGGGATGGGTGTGTTGGAGGCAGTGCGATTGGCACAGGATAGAGCAGGCTTTAGGGATGTTGTACATAGGGTCCCTATGAGTCACAAGCGACTCGAAGGCACAAAACAAAAACAACATCATGCTGTTGTTAAGGCCATCCAATCAATTCTGACTCAACATGCTCCTATATACAACTGACAGATCTTCACCTGATCCTCACACTCTTCATGGTGCCTGAGCTTATTGTTGGAAGCCTTTCCTCACTAACTTTCCACCTTTCCAAGCATGATACACTTTTGTAAAACTGGTCCTTTGTGAAAAATTTATAAACCATACCTGCAAACCATCTATTACAAAAACACTAAGACAGGATAACCAACAAAATATTAGAATTCAGCCATTTGCAAGCTTTGAAAAATACCATGTCTCTCAGTTTAGGAGATGTACACTCACAGCTTGCACAGAATGTAGGTTGGTCTGCAAGAAAAGTCACACTTGTAAATAACTTGATGGACACAGCCATATCATATTTAAGAAGGCATGGTGAGAGAGTGGTTAAGTGTTCAGGTACACACTGACTGTTGAGTAGTTAAAATTCTCACAGCAGTTCCATGTGAGAAAAGGCCTGGTAATCTAAAAGTGTGACAATTACAGCCTTGGAAATCCTGTGAAGCAATTCCACTCTGTCACATAAGGCCATTATGAATCAGAATTGACTCAAATTTGCGTAACAATAACATTAATCTTTAGAACATTTAGGTAAAAATTACCTGAAAGTCATTAGAGTTTTCAAAATTACATGGTTCCAACTCTCCATCTAGTATGGTTATTATTTTATTGTCATGATTATTCGTATTACTTTTAACAGACATTTTTTTCAAATATTTAAGCTAGTTTTCAATGATGGTAATGCTTTGATATCATGAGTAATCATATAATTTAAATATAGATACATTGGCTCTGAGTGAAATACACCATACAGACATGCATTCAGGTGAATGGGGAAGATGTGAAAAATATTACAGAAAAATTATAGATTTATTTTACAAAGTGATTTTACTAGTTATCGTTCTAGTTTTACAATAATGGTCTTAAACATGTACAGGAACTTAAGAGGGGAAGGAGGAAATGGATGAGGATAGGTAGCTAAGGGTGAAAGCACAGGGCTGTACAATTTGATAAGTGGGCAGCAGGGGTGGAGGGCGGGGTGGGAGGGTGGAATAGGAAATATGCAGGCAAAAAGACAGTGTAATGATGAGTAAGGTCCAATGGTGAGTAATTTTGTAAAGCGTCATGTATGAGCATGAATGCATGAAACACAATGTGAATGAAGAATAGTGTGAAATACGAATGTATATAAACTTTGTAAGCAAACCAATTTTTAAAAAAAAGAATGTAAAAAAGACTGTATATGAATGATTGATTGCATTACATCATGAAACATAATGTAAATGAAACATTAAATAAAATGTATATGAATGAAATATAATGCAAAGGAATTGTTGTTGTTGTTGTTATGTGCCATCGAGTCGTTTCCGACTCATAGTGACCCTATGCACAACAGCCCTAAACCCTGCTCTATCCTGTGCCAATTGCATTACCTCTGACACACCCATCCTGATTACCCCAGTCACTGAATCAATCCACCTCATAGAGGGCCTTCCCCTCCTGTGCTGACCCTCTGCTCTACCTAGCACCGATGTCCCTCTCTAAAGATCTGTCCCTCCTTACCACATGTCCAAAATATGTCAGACGAAGCCCCAGAATCCTTGCCTCCAAGGAGTATTTATTGTTGTCAAAGTTCTTGTAGTAAATGAAAGAAAAATACGTAGAACAGTGGATCCCAAGAGAAGACATTATGCCTCTCAGAGAATATTTAATAACTTCTAAAAACACTTGATTTTTGCACTGGCATCTAGTTTACAGAAGTCAGAGATGCTACTAAACTTTATAGAAGGTATAGAAATTTCCCTATGTTTTTAACAAAAATTATCTCTCAATAATATCACTGATGAGAAACTGAAGTTGAAGATGCAAATATTTGTTATCACTATATGCTGTTTCCAGTGGTGAGAATCTTTGTCTTCTTGATATTGAGCCTCAATCCATACTGAACGCTGCAGTCCTTGACCCTCTGCAACAAGTGCATGAGGTCCTCCTCAGTTTCAGCAAGCAGGGTTGTATCATCTGTATAACACAGATTGTTAATAGATCTTCCACCAATCCTAATGCCACACTTCTCCTCATAGAGCCCAGCCTCTCAGATAATCTGTTCTGCATACAGGTCGAAAAGGCATGGAGATAGGACACATACCTGGTGTACACCTTTCCCAATTTTGAACCATGCAGTGTTTCCCTGCTCTGATCTGATGACTGACTCTTGGTCCAAGTATACATCTCCCATTAGCACAATTGGCACTATTGGCAGCATCAGGATGGATGGTGAAGAGACTGAGATTGTTAACAACTTTAGTTTGCTTGGCTCCATGGCCAACACTCTTGGCACCAGCAGCGAGGAGATAAAAACACATATTACGGACCTTTCCAGGGTATTGAAGAGCAATGGTGTCACTCTGGAGACTAAGGTACATCTGATACAGGCTATATGGTCTTTGCAATCACTTGTTATGCATCAGAGAGTTGGACAATGACTAAGGAGGATAGAAGGAGAATTGATGCCTTTGAGCTGTGGTGCTGGTGAAGAGTATTGAGGGTACCATGGACTGCTAGGAAAACAAACAGATCCTGGAAAGGGTCAAACCAGACAGCTCCTCAGAGGCAAGGATTCAGAGGCTTCA
>NW_006399840.1:12268924-12272336 GCF_000299155.1 Elephantulus edwardii | reverse complement strand
CTCTTGGCACCAGTAGCCAGGAAATTAAAAGGTGCATTGCCATGGGAAAGTCTGCTGTTAGGGACCTCTCCAAAGTGCTGAAGAGCAATGGTGTCTCCCTGGAGACTAAGGTGTGCCTGATACAGGCCATGGTCTTTGCAATCACCTGTTATGCATCAGAGAGTTGGACAATGCTAGGGAGGATAGAAGAAGAATTGATACCTTTGAGCTTTGGTGTTGGAGAAGAATATTGAGGGTACCATGGACTGCTAAGAAAACAAACAGATTCATCCTGGAGAGGGTTAAACCGGGCTGCTCCTTAGAAGCAAGGATTCTGAGGCTTTGTCTGACATAGTTTGGTCATGTTTTAAGGAGACACTGGTCCTTGGAAAAGGACATCATGCTTGGGAAGGTGGAGAGACAGTGCAGGAGGGGACGGCCCTCTAGGAGGAGGATTGATTCAGTGACTCGGGTAATCAGGATGGGTGTGTCAGAGACAGTGAGAGTGACACAGGATGGAGCAGAGTTTAGGGCTGTTGTACATAGGGTCGCTATGAGTCGCAAGCGACTTGATGACACATAACAACAACAACAACAACTCCAAGAAAGAAAAATGTATCAGTCACTGTCACAAAAATAATCACTGATGATGTATCAAAAAAACCCTATAATAATAGATGTTGTAATATTCACTTACTACTTACATTATACAGTATATCAATTTAAAGAGCGATCTAACCTAGCCTATGTATTTAACTATGTATTTAAAATATATTTCAGTGTTAATCAACAACTAATAGAGATACAACTTTATCTTGTAGTCATCTGAATTGTAACCCAACTGTTTCAGTTTTTCTATTTTTTAAAGGGAGTGCAGGCATTAAATGCCTTGGACAGGTAATCTAAAGGTTGGAGGATGGGGTAAGTATAGAAGGACTTTGAAAGAAATTCCTAAGACTTACTTTTGAAAAACGTAGTCACTGAAACCCTACAGAGCCCAATTTTACTTGACACATGCAGAGCTTTCATGAAGTGGAGTTGACTTGACAATAGCTTTATGGTATTGTTGTTGAACACAATCAAGTCTCAAAAACCTGAAATTCCATGTAAGCATGTTAGACAAGTGAGGAAATTTATGATGACTAACTTAATTCTGATAGATGATAGATATAGATAGATAGATAGATAGATAGATAGATAGATAGATAGATAGATAGATGATAGATTCATATATATCTATCTCTATTTCTATCATCTATCTATCTATCTATCTATCTATCTATCTATCTATCTATCTATCTATCTATCCCAACAACTAGAAACAGAGATGAAGAAATAGGTGACTTCCACCAATCTTTTCAGTTGAAAATCAATCAAACATGAAACCAAATGTCTTAATAATAATAGGTAACTGCAATGCAAAAGTTGGGAACAATGAAGTAGGTAAGATCAGTAGTCAGAAAAAACATAGATCTGGTGACAGAAATGAGGATGGGGACAAAATGATAGATTTTAAGCTCTGTCTCACATACTTTGGGAAATTGGCCAGGAGGGACCAGTCCTTAAAGCAGGACAGGTGGAGGGACAGCACAGGAGAGGAATACCCTAAATGATATGGAGTGTCACAGTAACTAGGGTTAGGGAGATAGGTGTGTTAGAGACATCGAGACTGGCTCAGAATAGAGAGTTCTGAGCTATTGTACATAAAGTCACTATGAGTTGCAGGCAATTCAATGCACTAACAACAACAAATTGCAACAACAATAATAATTTACTTCCCAGGGAACTTTGGTGGTTTATCAGGTAAGGAGTTGTGCTAACAAGTCAAAGTCAAGCAGTTCAAATCACAACCTGCTCTGCAAGAGAAAGATATAGGCAAACTCCTTTCATGAGACTTACAGCATCTGAAAAACCACTGGAGTGTCAACTATGAGTCAATTCCTACTCAAAGATAAGAAACAACAACAATTTACTTGACAGGTGCGCCTGATCTGGGATATAGTCTCCACAATTACATGCTATGCATTGGAGAGTTGGACAGTAAATAGGGATGATAGAAAGAGAATGGATGCCTTTGAGCTGCGGTGCTGGAGAAGAGTGTTGAATATACCATGGACTGCTAGGAGAACAAATAGGTTTGTCCTGGAGAGGGTGAAGCCAGAATGTTCCCTGGAGTCAAGGATTCTGAAGCTTTGTCTGACATCCTTTGGGCATGTTGCAAGGATGGACTGGACCTTGGAGAGGGACATCATGTTTGGGAGAGTGGAGGGGCGTCACAGGAGAGGAAGACTCTCGATGAGATGGATCAATTCTGTGACTGGGGTAGTGGGAATGAGCATGTTGGAGACACCGAGGTTGGCCCAGGTTAGAGAAGCGTTTAGGGCTTTTGTACACAGGGTCACTATGGGTCACAAGTGACTCGATGGCAGACAATAAACAACAGCAAACCCAAGATTATTTGTCAGTCTCACCTGTTGGTGCAGACACTGGCAATCTAAATACATGATTGTAAAACACACTTCTGAAAATCCTCTGGAGGATCTACTTTCAAATTCACCAGTGACTCCTTGAGAGAAACATGGGCAGTTTCCTCTGTGGTTTATGGTTTCAAAAAATCCACTGGGGTGTCAACTATGAGCTGGATCAGACTTGACAGCAATAAGTTTGAGGGTGTGTGTGTGTGTGTGTGTGTGTGTGTGCATCTCAGAGGGAGGTATTTTAAATTTATCAGCTATTCTGAGGTAGAAATAGAGGTAACCTCCTATTAGTTGAGTTACAGTCTCTGAAAACTCACTGGAGTGTCAGCTATGAGTTGTTCCTTTTGTTGAGTCAAACATGACCTGTGGTGACCTTAGAAACAACAGATTTGGACTCTGTCATATCATGTACCATCCTCACACTTTCAGACACACTCGAGACCTTTGTAGCAGTCTCTATGTCAGTCCATCTAGTTGAAGGCCTTTCTCTCTTTTACTGACCCTATATCTTTCCACAATGATGTCCTCCTCCAAGGAATAGCCTTTCCTAGAAACCTGCCAAAACTATGTGTGATGAAGCTTTGTCATCTTTGCCTCTAAGAAGCACTATGGCTCAAATTTCTCCAAGACATATGTTTTTCTTTTGGCAGTCCATGAGATGGTCAGTACTATTCTCCAACACCACAGCTCAAACACATCAATTACTCTTCTGTCACCCTTAATTGTCCAGCTATCAGATGCATAGGAAGTGATTAAAAAGACCATGGCCTGTGGTAGTCAAGACAGCATGGTACTGGTACAATGACAGACACATAGATCAATGGAACAGAATTGAGAACCCGGAAATCAGCCCATCTATTTATGGGCAATTGATTTTTGACAAAGATGAAATCAGTTAGGTGGGGAAATGACAGCCTTTTTAACAAATGGTGTTGGCAAAATTGGAAAACTATCTG
>NW_006399840.1:12265031-12267618 GCF_000299155.1 Elephantulus edwardii | reverse complement strand
AAACCACCATAAAGGATAAGGAAAGACATTACATCTGAACTCCAGTCACAGTTGCTTATCTCGTATGCCGTCTTCAAATTAAAAAAAGACAGAAAATGAGAAAAAAAAAAAAAGAAGAGACAGGATTCCTTGGCTGTCATCCCACTGACTGCAATGCACTTAGTGAGGGGGTCCTTTGGGGTGCAGCAACAAGAAAGGTTAATAAGACAACTAACCCATACAATTGTGTGATGTGTTGTGTTCTTAACCTTTCTTGTTGCACAATTTGATGGTTGGAGGGAGGGGTGGGTAAAGAAAAGGGGAAAGATCTGGTGTGAAAAATGATGTATACTAACTTTGTAAGTAAACCAGTATAAAATAAAATAAAAATGGAAAAAAAGACCACTAATGTCAACCATGAAAGATCCAAGTCACAACAGTACTAGCCTAAGCATTATCAATGAAGATGTGATTATAAATGGTGATTTTCATGAAGATGACAATCTACTTCCAGAGTACATGTGGATGGGAGATGATCAGTTCAACAGAAAAATAGAGGAGGAGTTACGGGAAGAATAATTTTTTAAATTATTATTAAATTTTATTAGTTTTCATGAACATTTAAAAAAAAACAAAGACCATGGCCTGCATCAGATACACCTTACTCCTAAAATTGACCTCATTTGGGGTCTCTGACTGCAGAGTTCCCCAGTGCAAGATTTCTCCTGATCTCCTGACTGCTGGTGTCAATGATATTGTGATACAGATCCAAGTAAGACGAAACAACTGAAAACTTCAATCGTTTCTTCATCTATCATGATATTGCTTATCGATTCAATGGTAAAAACTTTTGTTTTATTGACACTGATACACAATCTATATTGAAGGCTGCAATGTTTAATCTTCTGCAACAAGTGCTTCAAGTCCTCTTCACTTGTAACAAGCAAGGTCGGCTATGAATGAGCTGTAAGATTATGTAGTACTTGTCATGTACCGTTGAGTCTCCTGGGACTCATAGCAACCCTATCTACAACAGCCCTAAAACCTACTCTACCCTGTGCAAATCTTACTGTCTCTGACACACCTACCCTCATTACTCCAGTCACTGAATTAATCCATCTCATCCAGAGTCTTCCTCTCTTGGGCTGTCCCTTAACCCTCCCAAGCATGACATCCTTCTCCAAGGACTGACTCCTCCTTGCAACATGTACAAAGTATGTCAGATGAAGCTTCAGAATCCTTGCCTCCAAGGAGCAGTCTGGTTTCACCCTCTGTAGGTTGAACCTGTTTGCTCTCCTAGCAGTCCATGGTATATTCAATACTCTTCTCTAGTACCACAACTCAAAGTCACCAATTCTTCTTCTATCATCCCTACTCATTGTCCAGCTTTCTGATGCATAGAAAGTAACTTATGGCCTGGATCAGGCACACCTTAGTCTCCAGACTGAAATTGTTGCTCTTCAGTACTTTGGAGAGATAGATAGATAGATAGATAGATAGATAGATAGATAGATAGATAGATAGAAGATAGAGGGAGAGAGGGAGAAAGAATGAGAGAGAGAGAGAGAGAGAGAGAGAACTACTGACTTTCTTAGAAATTTTGAATCAGCTGCTTTACAATCCTGGATCTCAGACTTCTGTTCCTCCTTTATAATAGATTTTGTGTTTAGAAAAATTTTAGCTTCCTTTTCTAAGGAAAGAAAGATAGGGGTCTAGACATTAGTGAGACATATTTGTGGCTAGAAATGACAGCTCCTCTCTTGATTTCCTGTATAACTTCAGGCTGCTCATTTAATCCTCCTTTCCTTTGTCTATTGTTTATACAACATACATAATAGCTACCTTGTGGATAATGTAGGGCTTAATTAATTAATGTTTACAAAATATTTGAAAATAAAGCATTAAAGGTTCTAAGCAGGAGACATTATTATTATTGATGAAAATACCAACATGATAATCAGTATATTTTTAATAAAGTGCCAGCAATTGCTGAGACGTGAATTATGATTGATCTTCAGAGCCTGATTGCTTGACCTGGGAGTCTGACCATAATTGCAGGCAGAGTAATTGAGGTATATTCTTCCTGCCTCAAAAAGTATATCCTTTCCCCACCCTCACTCCTTAGCTCTGTTTCTGTTGCTAGTCAATCTTTCTTCTCATCCTCACATGATTAAATTTATGTGTAAAGAGAATATGAAGTAAATTTGATAGCCAACTATCAACTAGCTGCTCCAGGCATTCCTAAGAGCTCATACCTCAAGTTGTGAACAGAAGCGTGATAAAAAAAAAATGGAGTCTTACTAATCTGAACTGAAAACTTGGATGAGCCCATATTTTGTTTAGCAATTAAGTCTGAGACTAACTCCAGAATGTTTTTCGGAAAGAAAAGAATTACATATTACCATATAAACATAGTTTTTCATATGCTTAAATAAGCATAATAAATAGGTAGTTACTGATTAATTATTTTACTTGCATTTAAAAGATAGTTCCATATGACAAAAATATAGCTAATTTAAATATTGAAAGATTTAATTTTTTATTCATTTCAATGAACATTTACAGAGATATTGGATTTCCATTAATTCATTGTTGCGCATTTCTTCCT
>NW_006399840.1:12264017-12264906 GCF_000299155.1 Elephantulus edwardii | reverse complement strand
CGCCCCCCCCACGCCCACCCCGAGTACACTCCACTCTGCAACCATCATTTAATTTTACACTATGTGTTTTCCTATTCTAAAGTAAAAAGGAGCTCTGGTGTCTTAATGGTAAGGAGTTGCATTATCAACTCAAAGGCACAACGTTCAGACCCACCAGTCATTCCGTAGAAGAAAGACCATTAATCTTCTCCCTGCGATTTACTGCTCTGATAATTTGCTAGAGGGTCAGCTATCGGTTGATTTTTAGTCAATGTTACATTATAAGAACCGCCAAGCAATAGAAGGGAGCTGTGGTCACCTAGTCCATAGAGAGTTGCCCTTCTAACCCAAAGATGACCTGTTTGAATCTACCAGTAGTTTTATTGTGAAATACAGGAAATTTTCTCTACTGTAGTTTACCACCTCTGAAAATACAGTAGAATGTCAGCTATAAGTCATTTCTGGCTTGATAGAAATGAAGTTTGGTTGTTTCTTTTTTATTTTGTTTTGTTTTGTTTTTTCCGTAGGTAATCACACCTTTAACGTAATGGCTTGACATAGTGACTGTAACAGTGGGCTTAAGTATAACAGCAATTGTGAGTACGGCACAGGATTGGACAGAATTTTGTTCTGTGAGACATAGGATCTCTATTGGTCAGAGCAAACTTAATATCATCTAACAACAATAAGAGAAGAGAAAAACTTTCACCCAAAATTTTTCTTCCTTGAAAAATCTCCTAGCCTGTGATGTTCACCTCTGAATATGATACTTCATGTGCATTATTTATTTTTAGTGAATCTTGTTTTTTTTTAATTTGTTGTTGTTGTTGTTATGTGCCATCGAGTCATTTCCGACTCATAGCGACCCTATGCACAACAGCCCTAAACCCTGCTCTATCCTGCGCCAACC